>NC_080173.1:19192174-19397174 GCF_950295315.1 Erinaceus europaeus | reverse complement strand
TTGAGAAAATGACAACCTGTTTCTTGCTGCCAGAAGATAGTGGGTTTCCCGACCCTCTGCACTGTGCAGCATTCAGTTCATGAGAAGAACAGGGAAGCTTCTGGGTCTCTAGCAAATTGCTTCTAGTTATTATCTGCTGGGAAATAGAAGCTGACAAGAGAATCCCTGGGTGTGGAAAACAGTCTTTTTACATACCTAGCAGCAGCTTCTAGTACAGATCTGCATGGGTACTTGACTCTAAACAAAATTAAACTATTCCAGCACTCACAAAGCCGTGTGTGTGTGTGTGTGTGTGTGTGTGTGTGTGTGTGTGTGTGTTTAATGTTCTCCCTCAGGAACTAATATTACCTGAGGCATTTGGAAATGGAGCCCTGAGGAGACACTCCTATCATGAGTCTACTTTCTTTCAGAAAGTGTGTAGATTTCAGTTCCCTATAATATTTAACAACTTTCATAGCAAAAACCCTGTAGCAAATTTTAGGATTACTGTTTCTTCAATTCATCTGAAGAGCAAGCATCTGCATTTTAATGGCAGTTTTTACACCACTGTTGTTATATTAGCTATTAAGTGTCCGAAATGTAAGGCCCCAAGGCCTTTTTCCTGAATTAGCAAAGAAAGCTTCAAGGCAGATTATCACTAAGTAAATCAGGTTTAATTCAGGTTTCAAATGTACTTTTGGAATCTTAATTCAGGTGAAACTCAGTCAGTTAAAAGAACACAAAATCTGTCCTCAAAGTGCCTGTTGTTTTCAAAGCGACCACAATCAGTAAACTTTTAAACAATATTTCCTTTTTTAAAAGGCTTTTTTTTTTTTTTTAAATTGCCACTAGGATTATTACTGGGGCTAGGTGCCAGCACTATGAATCCACTGATCCTGACAACCTTTTTCTTCTCCTTCTCCTCATCCTCCTCCTTCTTTTTCTTCTATTGATAGGACAGAGAGAAACTGAGAGGGGTAGACAGCTTTTCAAAAATATTCTTTAATATTTTTATTTATTATTGGATAGAGACAGAGAGAAATTGAGAGGGGAGGGGAGATAGAGAAGAGAGAACCGGAGAGACACTTGCAGACCTGTTTCACTACTCGTGAAGCTTTCCCCTGCAGGTGGGAGCAGGGGCTTGAACTTAGGTCCTTCTGCATTGTAACATATGCACTTAACCAGGTGAGCCACCACCTGGCCCCCTTTCTTCCTTCCTTCCTCTTTCTTTCTTTCTTTCTTTCTCTCTTTCTTTCTTTTCTTTCTTCCTTTCTGTCTTACCATAGCACTGCTAAGCTCTGGCTTATGGCAGTGAAGAGGATTGAACCTGGGACTCTGGAGCCTCAGGCAGGAGAGTCTCTTTGCATAATCATTATGCTATCTACCCCCTGCCCTCTTTATTTCTTTTTAATACCAATAACTAGGCTAAGATTGTTTTCGCTGAATTATGACAGAAGACCCAATTCAAGGCTTGTAAACATTGCTTTGCAGTAAACCTACACTGTCCTCATTAATATTAGTATTCTGGGTCAACCTACTCTGCCACTTGAGGAAGACTGGTCCTGAAATGAGTGAAGCCTAGAATGTTCCTGGCTGTGACCATGGCCTCTGTGAGCCTAGACTGACAGGGACTCAGAGGCTACACAGGCTCCTATGCTAAATATGAATAGACATGGGCTCTAGGTCGGATTGATGGAATTAATAGTTAATAGTTTTTCTCATATTTGGGAGCTAACCTCTTCCCTAATCTAGCTTTCTAGTCCTATTCCCAATTATGACACCAACTTCCCAGACAGTACTTTTAGTCCACTTGCATGTTAGCTATCAGGCTCTGACAAAAGTTACTAAAGCGATGGGTCACATATCTGAAATGGACTTCCTAGCTTCTTCCACATGAAAACCCCTAGTTTCATTTGTTCTATTCCTACCTTTGGGTGCCAGTTTATTAAGCATTTTGTTTTATATCATACTACCTTTCAGCCACCAAGTTGCAGATCCTACCATGACTCCATCCTGACCTCCCTGGACAGATAACCTTACCAACGTGTTCCTGAACCTCACCTCTCCAGAGCCCATCTCATTAGGAAAAGATAGAAACAGGCTAGGGGTATGGATCAACCCACCAACATCCATGTTCAGTGGAAAAGCAATTACAGAAGCCAGACCTTCCACCTTCTGCATCCTATAAAATTTTTGGTCCATACTCCCAGAGAAGGATAAAGAATAGGGAAGCTTCTGATGGAGGGGATGAGACACAGAATTCTGGTGTTGGGAACTGTGTGGAATTGTACCCCTCTTATCTTAGAATCTTGTTAATCATTATTAAATCACTAATAACAATTATAAAAATAGTAGTATTCTGATGCTGTTTTCCAAGACAATAGTCACAGTATTCATACAGAATTGGAATATACTAGGTTGCACTAATCCATACTAATACAGCATATATTCAAATGAAATATATATAATTTGAAAAAGAAAGATCAGCATTCCAATGGAAAAATACTGGCTTTGAAAAAATCCCATTACAACAACTATAATGGCTGTGATATGGTATGTTTGTAGGCTTTTTTTTTTTTTTTTTTTTTTTTTGCAATGCAGTGCAGCTGTGTTCTCGGAAATGCCCAGCAGCTAAGGGAATACCAGAATAAAACCTGTAACAGGTCAATTATCTCTGTCTCATGACACCATCCTCTCAGAAGAGGTGCTCAAGACACATTGTGGTTGCTATTTACTTGAGTACAGGCTTATAAAGTCAAAGGATATGGGAAAAATTCCAACCCTAGTCATTTTCATTCAATTCTAAATGAATGCTTCACTATTTTCTAAAAAATAGGGTGTGTATCATAGGGCTTCTCAGAGTGTGATCCCTGAAGAAATGGCAGCATAACCTGGGAACTTGCTAGAAATGCAAGTTCTCAGGCCTACTCCAGAATCAGAAACTATAAGGTAAGGTTAGGGAATTGAGATCTCATGGAGCAGCTGGGGGAGCTCACTGAAACTGGAACTACTGAAGCAGGGCAGGATAGTTAGGATTTAAATCTCCTTGGAGAGACAAACCTGATTTAAATCTCTGTTCCTCAAGACCCATGGGACCTTGTATAAGCTGATTAAGCCCACAAAGCCTCAATGTTCTCATGTATAAGAAGGGAAGCACAGAAAAATCTGCCACGCAGAACTGGGGGGAAGATTAAATATTCCATACAAAGTGTTCAGCATGGTGGCTAGCAAAGAGTAAGCACCTAAAGAAAACTACTGTTGCCACCACCCAAATCAGGAGTTGTTTCAAGTTTTCATGCTTCAATAAGACATCAGAAGTAAAAAAGAAAAAAATAATAAGTTTTAAATTTCAACTAATTATTTACATCTGCATTCTTATCCCATCCCATCCATGTTTTTGGAGGTTCAAGTTGGTAGTGACTTGTATTAAGGAAGACGGTAAGCCTGCTCTCATTCAAGTCCCAAAAAAGATTTTTGCAGTTCAGCCTCCCCACACCACAACCAACCTTTCTTGGGAACTGCAACAAGTCAGGTGAACACAAAACTGGACAGAATACAGGAAGAGACCCTTTGTTTCCCACCACTGTGAACTAATACTTCTTATTCAACTCTTCCCTCTTCTGCAGAAGAAGTTCAAAAGTTTGAAACAAGTAAGATTTTAGAGGGAAGGAAATACAAATTTTTCCCCACTATGTACTGACAGTGGCAACTGAATCCAGGTGGATGTAGGAGACAAAAATGAGTCTCAGGTGGCATCATATTTAAGTGAACTAGACACTTGGGACAAACCAGATCCCAGACACACAGCCTTGAATTTGGCTTAAAAGTTCCTATAGAAAGATATAAATTAGGCAAGTTCCAAAATTATCTTTCTTTTTTAAAAAAAAATTTAAGAAGAGTATTTTCTTTCCTCCCTTGCATAAGAGATCCCTGCAATACACTGTAATTTCCTGCATCTCTCTCTAGAGACTTCAAAAGATGCTTCAGGTGACAGCATTACTCATACACCTGGGAATTCTGCTACAGACGTAAAAGAGAAACTGTCATTATCCCCGAGCTTCTGAAGGTTCTCCTCTGAGCAATCAGCAGGAAGAAGAACACAATGCCAGGAACATAGAACAAAATCCCAAACTGGTCTCTAGGAAGAGAAATCCAGTTGGTAACATGGCATTTTCCAGATCTATGCTCTGCCATAAATAAGACAGAGTTCAACTAATGTCCATGGACATTTTTCAAGTGTACTCTATACACTTGACAAAATGGCATGGCCAAATGCCAGTGGAGCATGAATATCTGACACAGGGATTGACAGAAATGAAAACAGGGTCTAGTTCAACTTTGCACGTGAACACACAGGTTCATTGTGTAATGTCTGGAAACTTTTCTGGCTGTTGCAACTGGTGGATGCTGCTGCTATCTGGTGAATAGAGGCCAGGGATGCTGCTCAACAGATGACAGGATCCAGGAAAGTACTGTAACTGGAAACTCTTCTGCCAAAAATGTAAGTAAGATTAGTGAGCCCCAGTTTAAACAATATACTCCACTCTTCCTGTCTTGGCTTTTGCTGTGGGAAAATATCCTCCCCTAAAAGACAGATGGAGAAGAGGGGAAACAATCACTTTATAATGGTTTTCAATCACTCATAAAGCTGTGCTATGGGGGGGCCGGGTGGTGGCACACCCGTTAAGCACACATAGTACTATACACAAGGAAACATGCAAGGACCCAGGTTCAAGGCCCTGTTCCCCACCTGCGGGGGGAGAGGGGGTTGTCTTACAAGCGGTGAAGCAGGTCTACAAATGTCTCTCTTTCTCTATCCCTCTTTACCTCCCCTTCCCCTCTCAATTTCTCTTTGTTCTATCCAATAAAATGGAAAAAATGGTCACCAGGAGCAGTGGATTTGTAGTACAGGCACTGAGCCCTAGCAATAACCCTGGAGGCAAAAAAAATATTATGAGCTCAAATCTCTTTGAGAAAGAATTAAATATTATCTGCCATTCTATTTACCACTTTTTTTTTTTTTTTTTTGCCTCCAGAGTTATCGCTGGGACTCGATGCCAGCACTACAAATCCACTGCTTCTGGAGGTTATTTTTCCCATTTTGTTGCCCTTGTAGTTGTTATAGTTGTTGTTGTTGGATAGAACAGATAGAAATGGAGAGAGGAGGCGAAGAAAGAGAGGGGGAGAGAAAGACACCTGCAGACCTGCTTCATCGCTTGTGAAGCGACCCCTCTGCAGGTGGGGAGATGGGGGCTTGAACCGGGACCATTATGCTGGTCCTTGCATTTTGTGCCATATGTGCTTAACCTGCTGCGCTACCGACCAGGCCCCCACTTACCACTTTTTGATATCTACTATAAAATAGAGGAATTATAACTTTCATCAACATTTAACTATGTTATGGTGTTTTAATTTTCACGATTTAATATGCAGAAATCCCTGAAGCCAGGGTGGAGTGTGGGGCTTGAATGTGTGAATCCTGGGGCTCAATTTCTGATACTGTATATGCAAGAGCAGAGTAGTGTTCTGGCCTCTCTATGTCTTTCCCTCATAAGAGGAATAGATACATCTTTAAAAATTAAGGTTTTTCAATTAATGAAAATGAAGATACCACTTATCAGAACCTATAAACTACAGACTTTACTCTTGGGTGCAAAAAATTCTCAACAAAACACTAGTAAACTACATATAATGATGCATTAAAAGATTCATCTACCATGATCAACAAGGATTCCAGGGATACATGAATCATTCAACATATCCCGAGCAAATGCTGTAACGAGTAAAAGTTATAGCCATGCAGGCCTACCTTTGGGAACAAAAAGAATCACAAAAAAAATACACATCTAAACTTGCACCTAAAAACTAAAAAAATATGAGGAGTCGGGCGGTAGAGCAGCAGGTTAAGTGCACATGGCACAAAGCACAGGACCAGCGTAAGGATCCCGGTTCAAGCCCCTGGCTCCCCACCTGCAGAGGAGCTGCTTCAAAGGCGGTGAAGCAGGTCTGCAGGTGTCTATCTTTCTCTCCTCCTTCTGTCTCCCCCTCCTCTCTCCATTTCTCTCTGTCCTATCCAACAATAACCACATCAATAAGAATAACAATAATAACGACAACAATAAAAAACAAGGGCAACAAAAGGGAATAAATAAATAAGTAAATAAATATATTTTTAAAAAGACTCCAAATTGGAAAGCAAGAACTAAAACTACCACTGAAGACCTGGTCAAATATATAGAAAAATCACAAGGACTCCACTAGCAACACTATTGGAAATAATAAACAAGTACAGTGGAGTGGCAAGGTAATTTTGTATGGCCCAAGAATGATGTAAATATCCAAATAGCCCCCCCCCACAACTGCTGCATATAAAGTGATAAAATTGAGACAGAATGGTATTAGAATGAAAATAGACACACAGATGAAAGGAACAAACTCTAGGAATAAGAAAATAAAGTCTAGGAATAAGAGCAAACAAATAGGGACAATTAATTTATAACGAGGAGCCAAAAGCCTATAATAAAGCAAGGGAAAGTCTCTTTAATAAGTAGTACTTTCAACAACAACAACAACAACAGAAAACAAAGGAACCCATCCAAAAATGAGAAGATATGAACAGAATATTCTCCATAGAAGAGATCCAAAAGGTCAACAAACATGAAAAAATACTCCAAGTCACTGATTGTCAGAGAAATATAAATCAGACAATCAGTGACTTGTAAGAGAAATACAAATAAAGACAACAATGAGATACCACTTCACTCCTGTGTGAATGTCATACATCAGAAAAGATAGCAGCAACAAATGCTGGAGAGGCGGTGGGGACAAAGAACCCTCCTGCACTGCTGGTGGGAATGTATATTAGTCCAACCCCTGTGGAGAGCAGTCTGGAGAACGCTCAGAAGGCTAGAAATGGACCTACCCTATGACCCTGGATTCCTCTCCTGGGGATATACCCTAAGGAACCCAAAATATCCATCCAAAAAGATTTGTGTATACCCATGTTCATAGCAACACAATTTGTAATAGCCAAAACCTGGAATCAGTCCAGGCATCCAACAACAGATGAGTGGCTGAGTAAGTTGTGGTCTATATACACAATGGAAAACTACTGAGCTGCTATTAAAAATGGTAAATTCACCTTCTTCACCTCATCTTGGATGGACATGCTAAGTGAGATAAATCAGAAAGAGAAGGATGAATATGGGATGATCCCACTCAAGACAGAAATTGAAAAATAAGAAGAGAAGGGAAAACACAAAGCAGAACTTGTACTGGAGTTGGTATATTGTACCAAAGTAAAAGAATCCAGGGTGTGTTATTTGGCGGGGGGGGGGGGGGGGGTGTGAGGATTCAGATTCTGGAATATGAACGCAGAGGTAGACCTAGTGGGGGTTGAATGGAAATGTGGAAAACTGAGAAATGTTACCCATGTACCAACTAT
This sequence comes from Erinaceus europaeus, assembly GCF_950295315.1. NCBI lineage: Eukaryota > Metazoa > Chordata > Mammalia > Eulipotyphla > Erinaceidae > Erinaceus > Erinaceus europaeus. The sequence goes on along the minus strand of NC_080173.1, from coordinate 19,389,751 downwards.
TGTATTTTACTATTGACTGTAAACCATAAATAAATAAATAAATACAAAGAAAACTGGATAGACAGATGCAGAAGAATGAAACGAAACCACTACCGAATGTAATACACAAAAGATTACTTCAATATATATTAAAGGTTCCATACTCAATGCCCAGCACACTCATAAACTAGAGGTTAGTAGTGTTCTGGTCTCACTGTGCATTTCTCTCTCTCTCATTAAAATAGTCTACACAATCTCATAAAAATTGGACAGAGGTTCTGAAGTAGACATTTCTCCTAAGAGAAATTCTCCAAAGGGAAATTTTGTACACTATTGGTGGGAATGGAAGTTGGTGCAGTTATTAAGGAAAACAGTATGATTCTTCAATATACTTAAAATTTGGAACTGCACAGGATTCACTATCCTACCTTTGCGTACTTATATCCAAAGTACAAAACCACCAATTTGAAAAGATATATGCATTCCATGTTTACTGCAGCATATACACAATAACCAAGAAATGGTAACAATTCAAGAGTCCAATGACTGAACAAGGGTAAAGAAGATATGGTATACATACATACTTAGTAGACTACTCCTCAGCTACAAAAAAGAAAGGAAGGAAAGAAAGATCAATCCTGTCTTTTTCAGCAACACAGATGGACCTAGAGGGTATCATGCTTAGTAAATCAGCCTTGTAGAGAAAAAAACTTTTAAATATGAGGGCTACAGAGGAAACAATAGTTGAACTAAGTAAGAGAAAAACAAATTTTGGGGTTATAAGACTAATAAGTAGTTATAAGAAGGAGGGGTAACAAAAGCATGGGTAGAATTGAACTTTCAGTGGTAAATATATTATAGTAATACACATGCTGGATTTCAGTGATGTAAACCTGACATTTATATGTTATAATACAATGTTACTTCAATAAAAATAAAAATTAGCGATTTCAAAACAAATAGGGTCAAGGAGATCGTGAAGAGATAGCACACCAAACTTTCATGCCTAAGGGCCTAAAGTCCTAGCACCACTATGAGCGAGAGTTAAGCAGTGCTTGTATCTCTCTCATTAAAATAAAATGAATATATATGTATACACACATAAACACATACCATATATATGTAACTTTTAAGGGGTGGGAGATAATGCAGAAGTTGCAAAGTAGATTTTTATACCTGAAATTTTGGGGGTCCCTGGCACCATCATATACTAAGAAGTGAACTGTACTCTGATCTCTCTTTCTCAAATGAGACTAACTAAATAAAAGTTTAAAATAAATTAATATTTTCAAATCTGCTTAGTTAAGACTTTCTTTAGCATACTAAATCTCTCCCGAGCCCCCCAAATCAATCCCACAGTGGAATGATGATTCATCCACTGCTATACTCACTGCACATATGACAAGATCTTGCCCCCTTTAGTGCAATTTTCTGTTATACTTTGAAAGAAATCCCTACTATTTCATCTGGAGCAGCCCATGCATTAGAAAATGTTTGTGACCTTGGGCTCTGACCTGATTCATACAGTCCTGTCTCCAGTCATTACAAGAAAAAACATTTCACGCTTTTTTTTCTTTAATGCCTATGTGGGGTGACAGCTATTTTCCCCACCCCCAGCCCACTCCCCCTCTCCAGACACTGATGTCTTATTCATATTTGTTTTTTCTGTGGCTGGCACATAGCAGCAATCACTATATGTCTAACGAACTGACAAATAAATGACTATTTGTCTCAAAAGTATAAACAGAAAGCTTATGAAGTTCCCAAACACATGCCCTTGTTGATTAAAAAACCATGTATTGAACTTGAACTTCATGCCAGGCAAGGAACTAAAAACCCATAATGCACTGTGACAAAAATAGGAGTAATCTCTGTCTGAGTACATATATGAGTAGAGAGGGGAATGTCAGACAAATGAACAAGTAATAAAAAAGACCAGGCACTGCCATGTAGGGTTATAATAATAGGAGGTGGCGGGGGGAGGGAGAGGAGTGCTTTGACTAAGCAAAGTATATGACTTTGCAGCTGAGACCTGGAGGCTGAATCAGGGAGAGGTAATTGCCAAGAGCAGGAGAAACAAGTAGCAATCCAATACAGAGTGAGAAGTAAGAACTAAGGCTCTACAACAAGGAGAACTTTATTTGTGGAACTGGAGCAAAGAGAACAGGAGGGGATAGCTTAGAGGGGAGGGGTATCAGGAAAGCCCTGTTAAATAAGTCAGAAACAGAAGGATGAATATGGGATGATCTCACTCTCAGGTCGAAGTTGAAAAACAAGATCAGAAAGAAAACACAAGTAGAACCTGAACTGGAATTGGCGTATCACACCAAAGTAAAAGACTCTACACCAAAGTAAAAGACTCTGGGGTGGGTGGGTGGGGAGAATACAGGTCCAAGAAGGATTCAGAGGACCTAGTGGGGGGTTGTATTATTATATGGGAAACTGGGGAATATTATACATGTACAAACTATTGTACTTACTGTTGAATGTAAAACATTAATTCCCCAATTAAAAAAAATGGTTTCAACTATAGATTGTGGAAATGTCTCACTGCTAAACTGAAGGAGTCAATGTATTTCTAGCACTCCCAGGATCATGAGGCCATAACATGCAGAATGGGGGTTGAATATGGGTGGACAAAGGTGGTCCTTTCAAACCAAGTATCTAAGTATTTCCTGTAACCTCTGGGAGGGCTTCCCAACTGTTCAGAGGCAGGCACCTCTACTGGGATGGGTTGTCTGTGGGTTTGTATGTCTCTCTCCTTTAATTCCTTCTCCAAGGAGGAGTCAGGGGTGGGTGTGGGAGGATAGGAAGAGCTTAGTGGGAGACAAGCTCTATTTCAATTCCCCGTATACCTGAGACAAAGTGGTCTTTCTCTTTTTCTCTCTCCTATTTTCTCTACTCTTTTCCTCTTGCTAAGATAGTAAAGGGTATAATTGAGTTTTAGTATCACACAGGAATAGATGGGTGGGAGTTTATAGGCTCAATGGAATACTGAAATGGAAGAACTAACCAAGGTCAGCCAAGGCTCAGGGTTGACTGTCAGCTTGGTTACGTCCGACAGTGGCCTTTCTGTCTTTGAAGCCATAACAAAGGGCTAAAACCTCTACAGACTAAATAATATCTCAAATACTAATATATTCATCTTGCTTTCATTCTTTGGCAAATTCAGTTCACTCCCAGAAGAAAATGAAAGAAAACCTTACCATCATTCTTAAAAAAAATTAACTTGTGTTATTTCATTAAGCCATATTATCCTTACTAAAGGGAAAGAAAAGGGATACTGTCTTTAATGTATTAAAAATTTAAAAAATAGATCACTAAGTTATTTTCACTGTATTCATCTTTAGTACTTAATCCATTTAATAAACCATATTCCTCTTCTTGCCAGGTCAGGTTATATGTGAAGCCTAGGAGGGGCTATGGTTCCAAGGGAGGGTATATAGATTAGAGGGAAAAGGCTGACCTTCTTCTTGGAAGAAATGGTACAAGTCTTGTGACTTACCTCCTACCCCTCAAATTTGTCACTTTTTACTTACACTTAATTTACATGTACAACAACAATGACAAAAATAAATTACTAATAAATTGTTCCATATAGCACCTTTTTTTCTTTTTGAAGTTGTCATCAGGGTTATCACTGAGCTTGGATGTCTGCACGACAAACCCAACCCTCCTAGAGGCCATTTTCTTTCTCTCTTTTTTTTGGATAGAAACAAAGAGAAACTGAGAGGGAAGGAGACAGAGAGGGGAAAAGGAGAGACATCTGCAGCACTGCTTCACACCTTGGGAAGTTCCCCCCGCCCCAGAGGGAGACTGCGGACTTGAACCCTGGTCCTTGTTCATAGTATCTTGCACTATCTACAGGATACACTTTTGCCCAGCCTCAGCACGTTCTTTCTAAATAAATAAAGTTGGCTTCATATATAGTGCCAGCCGATTCTCACAATATTCTTCCAGGATCCAATAGTCACCATTTCATGGGGAAAAAGGGGGGGGCAGAGAAATTGGGTAATTTGCTGAAGTTCACTGGACAAATCTCTGACTTGATATAATTTTTACTAGTGATTTTATAGTCCTTTAAATTTATCTAAGAGACAAAGGATAATTCTCACATACTTGTATGTTATCATTTGCTCATACTAAAATGAACAGAATTTATGGATGACTGGCATTTACTTATTACTGTAGGAACTGAATGTTGCAGAATATTCACTCTTTGGATTTATATGATTTATTTATTTTTGTGCCATAATCTGGCCTTCAGCCAAAAACCAAAGGGAAAAAAACGGGTTCTGAAGGAGTTGGCACAAAAATAAAGTTGAGTCCCTTACCCTAAAAAGGATTCCACCATTATGTTAGTCTAGTGCACTTACAGCTAATTTTGTTTTGTTTATTTATTTATTTGCACATATACATATTTTGGCAGATACTGTTGCTGTCTATCAATTAGCCACTTACCTTTTTCTCACAAACTCTGAATTTGTGAGCAGCCATTTCCCATGCTCCTGAGATAAACTGTGGAGTGATCTAAGGAAGGCATAACAGAGAGTTCAAGATATAACCTTTTCTTAGAAGAGCTGGAAGAATACATACATTTTGCCAACACATTCCTTGATTCCTGCTTGGGCTAACTGTTGTATGAAAACACAATGTTTTGGGGAGTCAGGTGGTAGCGCAGCGGGTTAAGTGCAGGTGGCCATGCAAAACGCAAGGACTGGCCTAAGGATCCTAGCGCAGTGGGTTAAGTGCACATGGTGCGAAGCGCAAGGACCAGCTTAAGGATCCCAGTTCGAGCCCCTGGCTTCCCACCTGCAGGGGAGTTGCTTCACAGGCAGTGAAGCAGGTTTGCAGTTGTCTATCTTTCTTTCCCCCTCTCTGTCTTCCCCTCCTCTCTCCATTTCTCTCTGTCCTATCCAACAACGATGACATCATCAACAACAATAATAACTACAACAACAATGAAATACAACAAGGGTAACAAAAGGGAATAAATAAATAGAAAAAAATAATACCAGCAACTATTGACATTATCAGAACTCTTTTCTAATAGTTTATTTTTTAATTTCTTTATTGGAGGATTAATGGTTTACAGTCAACAGTAAAATACAATAGTTTGTACATGTGTAACATTTCTCAGTTTTCCATCTCAGCATTCTTATAGTTAATTAGTTAATAGATCTAAGTGTGCTATTTTAGAAATAGAAAAAGAACAAATCTAGGAGGCAAATGAGCTCAAGTCATCTTCTTCTTTTAGCGTAACTTGAAGCAACAGAACCAGAACTAGTTTCTGAGTGCCCTGATGTATTCCTGGAAGGGGCTTTAGAGAATTTATCCACTTAGGAGGACAATTAATCTTAGATAATCTTACTACTATTGTCAAGACTAATTTGAATCAGTAAAGTAAGATGGTTCAGATCACCTTCTTACTACAGAGTGACCCCAAATGTATTAGAATTATAGCACACTTAAACCCTCTGATCACCTTCCTGGGTCTCAGCCATTTTATTTCACTGTTGTTTTTCATCTGGTGTTTGGCCAAACTCCAGTGACAGCCTCATGTTTCTTCCCTTTTTTTGGAAAGTTCTTCCAGAGCTAAGGAAGCTTTATTATTCTTGACTGTCAATCAATTCTAAACTCTCTTAAATTATACCCCTTTTTAAAAACTGGGGGAAAACTCTCTCTTTGATTCAATTGACAGATTTATTAACTGTAATGACCCAGTGGTAACAAGGCAGGCATGATCTCTGCACTCATAAGACAGTCTGGGGAGTCAGGCAGTAGTGCAGTAGGTTAAGTGCACATGACGCAAAGCGCAAGGACCAGCGTTAAGGATCCCGGTTCGAGCCCCTGGCTCCCCACCTGCAGGGAGTCGCTTCACAGGCAGTGAAGCAGGTCTGCAGGTGTCTATCTTTCTCTCCCACCTCTGTCTTCCTTTCCTCTCTCCATTTCTCTCTGTCCTAACCAACAACAATGACATCAATAACAACAATAATAACTACAACAATAAAACAAGGGCAACAAAAGAGAATAAATATTTTTTTAATTAAAAAATGATTTTTTTAAAAAAAGACTTGTCTGGTGGCAAAATCAGGCATTATGTAGGTCATTTTAAATGTAGTGGATGTTGAGTGGGAAATCTCAGGGTGTGTGATGAGATCACCTGCTTTGAGGGAACACCAAAAATATAAGGCTTGAAAAATAAATTTGGATGAAATTTTGGAGTTGAGAAGAGTATTCTAGACTAAAAGAACAAAAACTGTGATGAGGCTCAGGCAAAGAGTTGGAATCAAGAAAACTGCTGTAGGTGCCAGTTGATGGCGCACCTTGTTGTGTGCATAAGGACCCAGGTTTTAGTCCCTGGTCCCCATTTGCAGGGGGAAAGCTTTGCTAGTGGTGAAATAGTATTGACAAGTGCCTCTCTGTCTCTTTCCCTCTTTATGACCCCTCTCGATTACTGACTGTCTCTACCCAAATAAATAAATAAAAATAATTAAAATGTTTTAATATTTTTAAAAAGCTGTGTGACCTTATATAATTAGGCAAAATAAAACATAGAGGGAAGTAATGACTTAAAGACACCTTGAAAGCCACATGTAAATGTACTTTAATTTTTAGATTGTGTTGCTTTTTTCTGCTTTTTATTCATTTAAAATAGATTTCAGTCTCTTCCTCTCTGTCTCCCCCTACTTTCTCAATTTTTCTCAGTGTCTCTCCAAAATAAATACATAAAATAAGATAAGAAGTTAAAATATATTTTCTGAACAGATAGTATGATACATATGTTTGGGTAAAATAGACTGTGTCTGGAGGGATAATACAGAAACTAGGCATAGTGTGTTTATACTTGGGGGAGGAAAGAGTACGGGCTGCCACTTGCTTACATAGAATTTTCTTGTGACTTAAATGAAAATTATTCTTTTGTAGAACCACTAGTTATGGTTTATTCTACAGAGTCCAGGTAAAATTAAACAACTACTCAGTGCCTCAGCTAGATGTCTTTGTGCAGCAAACAAATTGAAAAATTTTACATGATAATCCCATGTTCAGCCCCTACTGCACCTAATAACATAGCTCCTGTGCTCAGATAACCAGAGACAGGTAGATTACTCTTTTTTTTAAACACCACAGTTCTCTCTTTAAATTTTATTTATTTATTTAGTTATTACTGGATAGAGATAGAGAGAAATTGAGGGGAGAGGGAGGTAGAGAGAGACAGAGAGACACCTGCAGCCCTGTTTTTACCACTTGTGAAACTTCTCCCCTGCAGGTGGGGACCAAGGCCTTGAACCTGGGTCCTTACGCACTACAGTGTGAGCGCTTAACCAGGGGTGCCACAACCTAGCTCCCTGTTGTTGTTGGTATTATTGTTGTCATTGCTGCTGGACAGAACAGAGAGAAATCAAGAGAGAAGAAAGGGGTAGAGAAAGACACCTGCAGACCTGCTTCACCGCTTGTGAAGCGACTCCCCTGCAGGTGGGGAGCCAGGGGCTAGAACTGGGATCCTTATGCTGGTCCTTGGACTTTGCGCCACCTGTGCTTAACCTGCTGCGCTACCACCCGACTCCCAGTTGCTGGTATTCTTTATTTCCAGTTTGAATGTCATTTTCCTTACATGCAACTATAACATATAGTTATGGAGAAGTTACAGAATTAAAATCAATAATTTAAGGTGTGCAGCACAATAGTATGTAAAATTCAAATACTACTTACATGATGACAAAGACACAACTTGCATAAATTCTGTTCAAGTTGGAGAAGAATTTTCAGAAGTTAAAGATCATTGAAATACAGTTGTGTGAAAAGGAGTTTCTATTCTTTCAGTTTTTCCTACAATAATGAAAATGTATGGATATTGCCTTCTTCCGTCATTACACCCAAGAAAACTATACAGCAAAGGGGAAGAAGTGTATACCATCAGGGTCTTTGGGATTTGTTCCAAGCAGGTTTTGCAACCAGAAGTAATATCCACTTATTTTATCTAAATATTCATGTGGATTTTGTCTTTTCTTTGATATGCTTAATTTTCTTCCTAATGACAAAATTAATAGATCTAATGCTCCAGGAAGATGTACTGTGCCCTTTCATTTGTTTGTTTGTTTCTCATAATCTCTTAGGACCCCTCCCAATGCCCTGTTGAGAAGTATATATTCCCCCAGTGTAAAGTGCACAGAAGTAGATATTAGGGGATATAATCATTATAAGTTCTACAGTCTTCAGCACATCGGTTGCCTTAGTAAATATTCTTTCTCATCAATAAATAATTAAATATGATATTATATATATAGTCAATTGTGGAATTAAAAAAAAACTTTCACAGTACAAATCACACTATAGGGAACTATAAAGAACTTCTCACTTCTCAAGGCTGTCCAGTATCATGGCTATCTGCATGACTATTTGAACGTTCATTTGATTTAAAATGATTAACCTAAGCTAGTTATGGTAATTCTGCTCTTCTCTCACATACTTGGGTTAGGAAAGGGGCATGTGATCCATTCATGGTGCCCAAGCCCTAAGGGAAATTCTACTTCTGGGAAATCTTGTCTAGTAATAGTAGAGTCACCCACAGTGTGCCAAGTGAAGAGGAAACAAATATTGAGATTTGATTTAAGCAAGGTAATTACTAAGAAAGGAAATTGGAGCCTCAAGCACTGTGTGCTAGCTGGAGTTGCCTAACCTCAGGATACCCACTTTTATAAGAACATGTTTCTCTATTAATACAGTTCAAGTGGCTTCTCTGTTACTACAGGAGACCTTTGGCAATACACTTCACATTAGACCCATATTAGCAATTTGTCAAGGAAGAATATAAATTATAGCTTTGTATCCCAGAGCCAAACACAATATCCTATACATAGTAAGAAACTAACATATGGAAGTCTAATTGCACTAACTAGCAAACTTAAAATACACGAGTGAATTTCTCAGTCAAGCATCATTTCCAGGATGTTTAATACTATACAAATGAGCAATCCTAATTAAAGACACTAAGACATGAAGGTAGAACTGTTGCATGAGGAGATGGTATTACAATTCATCTCAATATATTATTGACATTGTACAAGAAAAACAGCAAAGTGTTAAGGAATCAATGAGAAACAAGTGTGGAAATGGATCACTAAAGAATGTTTAGTAAGTATCTAAAGGGATTATTATTTTTTTTAAACAAGCACAGGTGTGGCATGTCTGAATTAAGGTTCTAACAACCTAATGACGGTTCTAATGACCAGCATTAGGAGAACAGGGTACCTGTAGAACATCTAGAAGTACATCCCCTTGGAAGCGAAAATGCAGAAAATCCTGAGTCACTGTGTGGGAAACAAAAATGGTTAGATAGGGGGACCAGGATGTTGCACGCTGGGATAAGCGCACATAGTGAAAAGTGCAAGGAGCTGTGCAAGGATCCCAGTTTGAGCCTCTGGCTCCCCACATGGGGGCTGGGGGGGTGGATGCACAAGAAGTGAAGCAGGTCTGCAGGTGCCTATCTTTCTCTCCCCTCCCCTCCCCTCCTCTATCTTCTCCTCCTCTCTTGATTTCTCTCTGTCCTACCCAACAGCAGCAACAACAACAATGGAAAAAAAAATGGCCACCAGGAGCAGTAGATTTTTAGTGCAGGCACTGAGCCGCAGTGATAACCCTGGAGGTTAAAAAAAAAAAGGTTAGATAAGATCCACACCACTTCCTGAGACACAAAGTACTAGGATAAAAGAAGTGTTTTATCCTAGGGGTAGACATGCAGCTTCCTGGGACAGTGGGGGGTGGGAGTGGGTGGGAGGGATGGGTCACAGTCTTTTGGTGGTGGGAATGGTGTTTATGTACACTCCTAGCAAAATGTAGACATATAAATCACTAGTTAATTAATATGAGAGGGGGAAAAATCAATTGTATGTCTCAAAGTTTTTCAAAACACAAACTGAATCTTTTTAATATATAGGCTGTGTATTTGATATGCGGACTCTCTCAAAAGCCTAGACCAAGTAGATTAGAAGCATCCAATAGCACAGCTATATACAAGATACTGGGTACTGTACAGCAAACCCTAACAAAAGGGCTTTTCAAAGTTAACCCAATTACCAAATAATGTGATGATAACATTAACTATCGATTGTCCTTTTGAACCCTAAGACAGCAGTAACCTCACATCTCCACTATAGAGCCACTACTTCCCCCAGTCCTGGAACCCTTGGATAGGGCCCACTTTCCCATATGCCTCTCCCAATCCATATCAAATAATATTGCATCCGCCGACCACAACCTAACCAACGCAAGGATTGCCACCTCAACATGCTTCACCTCAGACTGTGTCCAGAGACTTCACGTGTGGAATGACAACTCTTCAGCTTCATTACTCGGGTGAGACCTTTCCTTTTATAGTACACTCTAGTTTCATCTCAGGTGGTTCACTTTCTAACAAAGTCCCAAAACCTAGATATACACCAGTTTCTGTGAGAGAGAGCTTATGTTCACATGTATCCATAAACTACTGCAAAATATATACCTGAAAGCAGAATTACACTAGAGTTTGCAGTGAGTACCTCCCTAACACTTCCTCTCCACTATTCCAAGCTTTGGGTCCATGATTGCTCAACAATTTGTTTGGCTTTGTATGTTAACTCTCTTTTCAATCACCAGGTTCCAGATGCCATCAGGATGCTAGCCAGGCTTCCCTGGATTGAAGACCCCACCAATGTGTCCTGGAGCTCAGCTTCCCCAGAGACACACCCTACTAGGGAAAGAGAGAGGCAGACTGGGAGCATGGACCAACCAGTCAATGACCATGTTCAGCGGGGAAGCAATTACAGAAGCCAGACCTTCTACCTTCTGCAACCCTCAATGACCCTGGGTCCATGCTCCCAGAGGGATAGAGAATGGGAAAGCTATCGGGGGAGGGGGTGGGATATGGAGATTGGGTGGTGGAAATTGTGTGGAGTTGTACCCCTCCTACCCTATGGTTTTGTTAATTAATCCTTTCTTAAATAAAAAAAATTAAAAAATAAAAAAAGAAGTGTTTTGACATTTACCATAGATCCATAGACATCACAAGGGAATTTAGACATGTCTTAGAAAAACTGAAGATTTACTTACTCCCTCTTGATGTTTTTTTTTTTTAGAACAGAGATTTTGTGTTCCACATAGACTTACAGAATTTTATATCCGCCAATATATCAATAATCTTAGCAATACAGAAGTATTATTACCATCTCATTTTATTAAACCAAACTGTTTATTTATTTACTGAAGTAACATTGAATTATAATATTACATAGTGTGAATTATTAAATATAATGTGTATCTACATTAAGTATATCAATTCGGCTTTATTCTTCACCACACCTTTGTTTCCTTAGTCTAGGTTTATGTTTTAACCACCTTCTTCTTTCCTTATAATAAGTACTAGATAATTTTACCTATCATCTATCTATCTCTATTTTTTTTTTTTGTTACCAGGGTGATCGCTGGGGCTCTATGCCTGCATGACAAATCTACTGCTCCTGGCAGCCAATTTTACCCCCCTCTCCCCCCTATTTTTTACTTGATAGAACAGAGAGAACTTTAGAGGGGTGAGGAGATAGAGAGGGAGAGAGAAAGACACCTGAAGGCCTGCTTCACCTCTCATGAAGTGTACTTCCTGTAGATGGGTGGCAGGCTCGAACCTGGTTCCTTCCAGATGGTAATAGGTATGCTTAACCAGGTGCGCACTGCCCGACCCTCAGTACTAATTAATTTTATATCCTCAAAGTTTACTCTTATATATCTTATATAATAAGTTCATTCGTTTCTTTTTTGCCTCCAGGGTTATTGCTGGGCCTTTGTGCCTGCACTACGAATCCACTGCTCCTGGTGGCCACTTTTTTTTGTGTTGTTTTTGACAGGACTGAGAGAAATTGAGAGGGGAGGGGGATATAGAGAGGGAGATGACAGAGAGACACCTGCAGACTTGCTTCATCGCTTGTGAAGTGACTCCCCTGAAAGTGGGGAGCTGGGGGCACAAACCAGGATTCTTGCACAGGTCCTTATACCTTCTACTATGTGTGCTTAAGCCCATGTGCCACAGCCCGGTCCCCCGTTTCTTTATGTGTCATATATGAATGAAATTATATAGGGTTTTTCTTTCTTTTTTTTTTAGTTAAAAATTTCATCTTTTATTTGCTGGACAGAGACAGCCAGAAATCAAGAGGAGATAGAGAGGAAGAGAGAGAGAGACCCCTACAGTACTGCTTCACCATTCACAAAGCTTTCCCCCTTCAGGTGGGGAACCCGGGCTCAACTGGGGCCTTTGTGCATTGTAACATGTGCGCTCAACAGGTGTGCCACCACCCTGCCCCTTTCTCAGTCTGATTTATTTCACTAAACATGGCACTCTTTAGGTTCATCCATATTGCTGTAAATAACAGGATTTCCTTCCTTCCTTCCTTTCTTCCTTTTGCTGGATAGACTCTGATTGTGATTGTGTATAGACACCACATCTTCACCCATTCATCAATGAGTTCACTAGTGATGCCATTTGGTCTTGGACTGTTATTTTGGGGGAAGTCCTACTTTACTGTTTCAAAATGAATTGTTACTTGACTTTTTATAAAATGAATTTTTCTTTCTTCCCGATTCAGAAAGTATTACAGATTTATTAAAATTTGTCCACTTCTCTTAAGCTGTCCAATTAAATTTTTTATTTCTTTATTGGGGGATTAATGTTTTACAGTAGACAGTAAATAGAAGTTTGTACATGTATAACATTTCTCATTTTTCCACACACCACTACAACCTCCATAAGTCCTCTGCTATCCTGTTCCAGGATGTGAACTCTCCACCCCTCACCTCCCACCCCAGAGTCTTTTACTTTGGTACAATACACCAACTCCAAGTTCTCCTTAGTGTTTTCTCTTCTAATCTTGTTTTTCAACTTCTGCCTGTGAATGAGATCATCCCATATTTACCCTTCTGTTTTTGACTTATTTCACTTAACATGATTCCTTCAAACTCCATCCAAGATGGGCTGAAAACCATTTTCACTCTGAAAATGTTAAATAGTTCTAGCTCATCTATCCTTTCATTTAGCTCCCTCGTTTCTTTATTGATTTTCTGCCTAGATGATCTGACAAGTTGAGAGAGTGGGGTGTTTAAGTTCCCTATTAATGTTTAAGTCTACTATTAATGTGTTGCTGTTAATATATTGCTATAACTCTTTCAGTAGATGTTTGATGTATTTTGATGGCCTTCTTTTTGGTGCATAGATGTTGATAATCATTAAGTCCTCTTGATTGATTGATCCTCTAAGTAATGTCCATCCCTATCTTTTTAAATTTTATTTATTTTAAGGTCTATCATGTCAGATATAAGCATAGCTGTTCCTGCCCTTTTTTGTGGTCCACTGGCTTGTATGATAGTTTTCCATTATTTCATTTTGAGTCTGTGTTTGTCTTGTTGAGTTAGGTGGGATTCCTGCAGACAACATATGGTTATGTTGTGTTTTTCTGAACTATCTTCTTACTCTGTGCCTTTTAATAGGTGAATTCAGGCCACTGACACGTATTGATATTATAGATTGAAGATATTTTAATGACATTATTGTAGATTTTTAGAGTGTTCTGATATATGGCATATTTATGGTGGTCTGATTGTTTGTAGGTGACCTTTCAGAATTTATTTTAGGCAAACTTAGTGATAGCTGCTTTCTTCAACTGTTGCTTGTCTGAGAAGGTTTTGATGCCTCCATTTACTCTGAATGACAGTCTAGCAGGACACAGAAGTCTTGGCTAAAAGTCCTTCTGAGCACTCAACAGATAAATTGCCATTCTCTTCTGGCCTGTAGTGTTTGTGTGAAGTCTGCTGCTAATCTGATGGGTTTTCCTCTGTAGGTGACGCTGTTGTTCTCTTGTAGCCTTCAGGATCCTTTTCTTATCCTTGTTTCTTTTCATCTAAATATGATGTGTCTTGGTGTCTTTAAGTCTGGGTTAATTCTGTTTGGGACATTTTGGGCTTCTTGGACCTTTATGTCTTTTATGTTGTCTAGACTAGGTAAGTTTTCATTTATTATGTCCTGTAAAATGATTTCTTCCCCTCCCTCTCTTCCTCTGGTAGGCCTGCGTATATCATTTCTTCTGAAGTCATCCCATATGTCTTTGTTGTTTTCAGTATCTCTTAATCTCTTTTTTACTTCTTTCTTAGTTTTTTTCTAATTCATCCTCAATCTTGCTGATTCTGTTTTCTACCTCATTTATTCTATTCTCTCTCCCCTCTGTTTTTTTCTGTACCTCAGCTATTTTGTTACCCTGTTCTGATACTGTATTAGTTTGTTCAGCTGGTTGTGCTCTTAGTTTAGCTATTTCAACTTTCAGCTCTCTAATTATCTCGAGATATTTCTTTCTTTCTGAGTCTCATTAGTTGTTTCTGAATTTCTTATGACAATTCTTTCAAACTCTTTCCTCATTCCTGTGGCTAATTTCTCAATCAGCGTTCAGATGTTGATCTGATTCTTCTATGCTTCTACCTTTGGGGGGCTTTTAGCTGGACTCTTGTCCTGGTTCATTTCTTCAATGTTTCTTGTTGGTTTAACCATTATTACAGTGCGATTTGAGGTCCATCTCTCAGTATTTTTCAGTTCACTGGTCACTCTTACCTGGATTGACTTGTACCTAAGAGTTCACAGTTGTGGAAATTAACAATTGTTTCAATATTATCTGAGTCCTTGAGTTGAAGCACAGTGGCTGTTAAAGCCTCTTTTGCTCTTTTTCTTCCCTGTAGGCTATGGTATCATGAGGGCTTTTTACCTATAGGTAAGTTTTTTGTTTTTTTTCCCCTCCAGGGTTATTGCTGGGCTTGGTGCCTGCACCATGAATCCACCACTCCTGGAGGCCATTTCCCCCCCTTTTGTTGCCCTTGTTGTTGCAGCCTCATTGTGGTTATTATTATTGCCATTCTTGATGTTGTTCATTGTTGGATAGGACAGAGAGAAATGGGAAAGGAGGGGAAGACAGAGAGGGGGAGAGAAAGATAGACACCTGCAGACCTGCTTCACTGCCTGTGAAGCGACTCCCCTGCAGGTGGGGAGCCGGGGGCTTGAACCAGGATCCTTATGCCAGTCCTGTGCTTTGCGCCACGTGCACCCAACCCACTGTGCCACCACCCGACCCCCAATAGGTAGGTTTTTTAGCTTAACCACTCACTCTGGTGACTTGGTAGGTTCCCAGAGTAGTCCCAGTCTTGTCTTGTTGCAGTTTAAGGTGACCTTTGATATTTCTTGTTCTTTAGAGAAGTTTCTCAGCTTGGTAGAGCTGGAGGTTTGGGCAGAACTGTGGTCTCTGTATGCTCTGGTGATTTGGTGGGTTCCCAAAGTAGTTCTAGTCCTGTCTTGTTGCGTCCCAGGTGGTCTCCTTAGATATTCCTCCTAAGTTGTCCAATTTGTTGCCACATAAACATTTACAATATTTTCTGTTGTATCTGTTATAACATCTCCCTTTTCTGACATTATTTATTGGTGTTACCTTATCCTTACTTGTGAGTTTGGATAAAAGTTTGCATTTTGTAAATCTTTTCAAGGAAAACCAGCTCTTGGTCTTGTTAAGCTGTTGGGCTGTCTTTTTGTTCTCTATGCCATTAATTTCTGCTTTAATATTTATCTCCTTCCTTCTACTGACTTTCCATTCATTTTTCCTTAGTTCTTTAGGTGCAATCTTACATTATTTTAATGTGTGTCTTATTGTTTCCTATATTTACAGATAAGCCTGTATTACTATAAACTTCTCTCAGTGTTTTTCCTACATTCTATAGGTTTTAAGTCATGTCTTCATTTCACTCAACTCCAGGTATTTTTACTTTGCTTTTGATTTCCTTATAGACCCAACAGTGAGATGGTCAGCAGCACAGTTTATTTGTCACAATATTATATTCAGTAATTTTATTTTATTCCTTGATTGATTCCTAGTTTAGTAACATTATAATCTAAAAAGACGCCTGCTATGGTTCTATCTTTGTTAAAGTTGAGACTTGTGTGGTGTCCCAACATGTGTCTTTGAGGATGTTCTGTCAGCACTTGAAAACAATGTATATTCTGGTTGTAACAACCTATTTTAAAGTCAGGCTCACAGTGCAGTTAGTTACAGTAGCTAAGAAATTAGTTCAATTATAAATACAATAGGAATGCTGTGCAATAAAGTGTTAGAGCAGAGAACTGTTTCTTTCAAAGTAAGTTTTTTTTTTCAAAGTAAAAGAATTTATTAATAGAAAATTTTCAACTAAGTACAAGGCAACATGTCTTGATCAGGTTAGTGGAGAAGCAAATTCCGTTTCTGGCATTACTGTCTGTATCCAAGACTATGAAATGCGAGGCATTATTCAAATACAGTCACAGGATCCTTCACAGTGAGGAGAAACAGGTTGAACAGGTTTGAAATGTAGAAATCTTAAATGTATATCTAATGGAATCAGCATTCTACTAGATAAAAGCTTAAGGACATGGTGACATTTTGTAAGCTCAAAGTCATTTCACCTATTAGATATATTAAAACAGACCCTCTTCTATATACCTGTGAATGCATGTATATATACCCCTCCTCTATAAAAACCCTACCCCTTCTCTGCATATTTTAATCCTACCTTGAATCAGCACAAGTCTATTTCCCAAGGTATTTTCTTGTGGACTATTTTAAAGGGACATCAAATAGGAAATCCAATATATATATATTTTTCATAAGATTCCTGCCTCATCATAAAACTATGAAAAGTTAAAATATTTTTACAAATGTACAGGTTTCTAACATAGAGGACCCTTTTAATAGTAATATTTTCTTTAGTACTAAGGATTAAAAACATGACTCTACATTTTAACTTATTTATTCACATTAGAAGTAATCAACTAGGGAGTCAGGCTGTAGCATAGCGGGTTAAGCGCACATGGCGCAAAGCGCAAGGATGAGCGTAAGGATCCAGGTTTGAGCCCCCAGCTTCCCACCTCAGGGGAGTTGCTTCACAGGCAGTGAAGCAGATCTGCAGGTGTCTATCTTTCTCAACCCATCTCTGTCTTCCCCTCCTTTCTCCATTTCTCTCTGTCCTATCCAATGACAGCAACAACAACAATAATGATAACCACAAAAATAATAAAACAACAAGATCAACAAAAGGGGAAAAAATGGTCTCCAGGAGCAGTGGATTCGTGGTGCAGGCACTGAGCCTGGGCAAAAAAAAAATTAATAAAAAAAATTAATCAACTAGTAAAACTTCTGTCACTACATACTGGTTTCTTGTTATTAAATCTTCAGTAGGTATTTAATCTCCAGTATGGCATATGGAATAGGTATTATTACTGCTATTTTATAGTCTCAAACTAAGTCAACATTTGAAACATAATGGTGAATTTAGTAATTTGTGTTACTGGTTGATGTTGGGCACAAAACAGAAAGAAAAAAATAAAAGAAAGCTAAGTTTATGTAAGTAATTGAGAAATGAGACATCAGCAAAGGAGGACAAGACAAGGGGAAAGGTAAATGGAGAGGTGCCGAACACAGAACTCCACAAGAACAAAAAGGGGTACAAGAGATTTTGCCTTATCTGTTTGTGTCTACCAAGAGGGCAGGGACCATATCTATCTTCCCCATGGTCATACTCTCAGGCCATATATTAGCACTGACACATGAATAAACACTACTGACAAGGATCAGAGGTCACACATGCTTCTGTGCTAAATATGACTATATATGGGCCCTAGGTCAGATGGATATAGTCAACAGTTAATGGAGTTTATATACTTTCCTCATCTTTGGGAGCTACTCTCTACCTTAATTCAACTTTCTACTCCTATTCTAAACTTTGACACCATCTTCCTAGACAATATTTTTAGTCCACTTGCATGTTAGCTATCAGGCTCAAGCAAAAATGACTAAAGTTATGAGCCCCTTGGAACAAATCTAAAATGGACTTTCTAGCTTCTTCCAACATGAAGACCCCTATTTTCACCTGCTCTATTCCTACCTTTGTATTCCTATTTGTTAAACATTTTGTCCTGCTTTATATCTTACTGCCTTTCAGCCACCAAGTTGCAGACAATACTATAATTCCATCCTAACTTCCCTGGGCAGGTGATCTCACCAATGTGTTTTGAAGCCTCACTTCTCCAGAGCTCTTCCCCACTAGGGAAAGACAGAAACATATGTCTACTTTATGATATGCAGAAAGGACTTATTTGTTCCATGACAGCCCATCCAACAGAAATACATAATTAACTTGTTCTAAGTAAAATAGCACCATGGGATATACAATATGTTAAAATCAGCATTCTTTATATTAATGTGATTTCAAATAATATTTTTCTGCAATTTCAATGATTTGGTTATATCACATATTGGGTATAACTCTTATTAAAGTTTCCCATCAGGTCCAGAAAGGAATGAATTTTTTTGTTTTAATTATTCACTAATTTTTTTGTAAGCAAAGAATATCACTGACACTGCATCAGCTTTCTTAGGATCCCATAAGTCTAAAAGCTAAACAATAATTTAAAATATCTTCCTCATTGCTATCTGTGAGGCACTTCTTACTCCTTTTCCATAAGTTTAATACTTTGGAATGACAAAGGCAAAAAAAAAAAAAAAGGAAAAAGGCAGAATCATATTCTTACCTATTCAACTTTTGAAGTCTAGAGAATGATTCTTGGAATTAACTCCAGTTGACCCTCTAATAAAGATACATAAACTGTGCCTAATGTATGTGAGGCTCAAACTAAAGTTTCTCAATGTACCTTGATATTTCCATTCAATAGTTATAATTCCCACAAGCTGATGCTCTCTGTAAGTAAGAAGCATATCTCTCCCATCAACTGCCTCTAAATAGCTTTGCCAGGCTTCCTTTGTTAACTATCCCCTTTCCTTCCAGTCCCTCTAACTTTCAGAAGGAAGAAAAAAGAAACTAAGTGATACCTCCTCCTTTGCAACTTAACCTATCACCTCCTTCTCGGTAATTTTTCTGCTGACAAATATGACCTTTTGGGGGCAGATCTTCAAAGCAGTCAATGAATACTTATTCTTAATCAATTTCTACCTTCTGCCATTAATGTCAAGTACCTGTACCATTATTGGAATAGAGTGCTGGGGGAAGGGGAAGTTCTTAAAATTAGAACAAATCAGTTTTCTAAACACTGGGTTACTATTGCTTGCTTTATTTAAGGAAGCTGTGACAATAGATTAGATAGCTCCATTCCAGCACTGCATATATACTTTTATCTTATAAGGGTTTTTGGCTAAAAGAGTGTTAGGATTATCTGTCAGAAGAAGACAACAATATAACTAGTGTTATATTCCAGCTATGAAGTCATGCTGTAAGAAGGATACTGAGAAGTGTGTTTGTTGTTTGGCAGGAACACTGCTTAGCTCTGGTTATTGGTGCTGGGTATTGAATGTGAGAACTTTGACAATACAAGTCCTGTGTGCTCCCACTGTGTTATCTCGCCAGCCCTGAGGACACTATTCTCAGTGGGTATCTCAATGGGTAGCATTGCACAGTGTAATGAATTTCCTCTACAGAAGGAAGTGGAGGCAGTTTTCATATAATATAGTCCTTAGTTGCAGGTAAGTTGCTTCACCTGGTGTTTAATCAAAGAGACAGAAACAGTAGATTAAGCTCCAACTTTGGACTTAATGAGAGATGCTATGTTTGTCTCTGACACGGTAATCCAAAAGATATTCAGTTACTATTTATTAAGTATAATTTTTGCTTTATGTGATCCTCAGTTCTAATTGTAGTCATTGGACCCAGGAGGGAAAAATGGTTTTCCACTTGGATGCTATCTCTTATCGATTGGTAATGACTGCCTACACACTGCTTTGAAGAAAGCATCTAAGAATCAGTGGGAAACAGTGCTGTGACTGATTAGTAATGCCTGTCAAGGGTACAGAAAAGGGGAGTGGTTGATCTATATATTTCTTTTTAAAAATATTTACTTATTTATTCCCTTTTGTCGCCCTTGTTTTATTGTTGTTGTTATTGATGTCGTTGTTGTTGGATAGGACAGACAGAAATGGAGAGAGGAGGGGAAGACAGAGAGGGGGAGAGACAGACACCTATAGACCTGCTTCACGGCTTGTGAAGCGACTCCCCTGCAGGTGGGGAGCCAGGGGCTCCAACCAGGATCCTTAGGCAAGTCCTTGCACTTTGCGCCACCTGCGGTTAACCTGCTGCACTACCGCCAGACTCCCTATATTTCTTTTTAAAATAGTGTTACATAGTAAAAAAAAAGTATTTAACATCACAATGATATGAAATCTGAAGGAAGATTGCAATAAGAATTGTTTTAGTGGGGGTGGTGGTGGCTGGCAGTAGTACAGCAGGTTAAGTGCACATGACACAAAGCCACAAGGATCCACCTGCAGGGGGGTTGTCTCACAAGTGGTGAAGAAGGTCTGCAGGTGTCTGTCTTTCTCTGTCCCTCTGTCTTCCCCTCCTTTGTCGATTTCTCTCTGTCCTATCAAACAACAATAACAACAAGGGCAACAAAAATGGGGAAAATGGCTTCCAGGAGCAGTGGATCTGTAGTGCTGTCACGGAGCACCAGCGATAACCCTGGAGGCAAAAAAAGAAAAAGAATTGTTTTAGTACGATATACGTTTATGATCCTTTTAAAAAATGTTTGTCAGGAGTCAGGTGGTAGCGCAGTGGGTTAAGTGCAGGTGGCGTGAAGTACAAGGACCGGCTTAAGAATCCCGGTTCGAGCCCCCGGCTCCCCACCTGCAAGGGAGTCGCTTCACAGGAGGTAAAGCAGGTCTGCAGGTGTCTTTTTCTTCCCCTCTTCTCTCCATTTCTCTCTGTCCTATCCAACAACAACGACATCAATAACAACAATAATAACTACAACAAGTTAGGGCAACAAAAGGGAATAAGTAAATAAAAAATGTTTCTCAATGATAATCTTGCAACAAAAGGACAATTAAAGCAAGTAAATGCCATTGTGTCAAATTTCAATAAAAAAAAAAACAAAGAATGAGCTGTATTACAAACCATTTTAAGTGGATATAAACGCTTAAAAATTAAAATGTGGGGAGTCGGCAGTAGCGCAGCAGGTTAAGTGCAGGTGGCGCAAAGCGCAAGGACTGGCACAAGGATCCCGGTTCCAGCCCCGGCTCCCCACCTGCAGTGGAGTCGCTTCACAGGTGGTGAAGCTGGTCTGCAGGTTTCTATCTTTCTCTCCCCCTCTTTGTCTTCCCCTCCTCTCTCCATTTCTCTCTGTCCTTTTCAACAAGGATGACAATAATAACCACAAGGCTACAACAACAATGGCAACAAAAGGGAATAAATATTTAAAAAAATTAAAATGATAAGGCAATAAATTAAAAAAAAAAGAAAAATGGAGTGAAGTGGCTATATAAGTGACACCTTGTTGGCTTTCCTTGAGATTGGACTGAAGTGAAGATGTCTTCCCCTTTCCAAACTTTAGGAATTTGATTTTTTTTTTCTTGTTAGAGTCCTGGTTATGCAAGATTTTTTATTCCTGGCTATTTGGGAGGAAAATAATTTAGGAATTTGTGTAGACCCTGAAGTAGGGTCTGCACATTTTTTCATCAAAGATAGTAACTTAGGTTTTGTGAGACAACTGGCCTCAGTTTGAAGTGGGAAAGTACTCAAAGACAACACTTACACCTAGGAATGTGACTGTGTGCCAACAAAATTTTATTTATAGGGGACCATATTGTGACACAGCCAATAAAGTATACATGTTACCAAGCTCAAAGACCTGAGTTCAAGCCCCCAGTCCTCACTTGAAGGGGAAGAGGCGTTAGGAATGGTGAAACAGTGTTGCAGGTTTCTTACTTTCTCACTATCTCCCACTTCCCTCTCAATTTCTCTGTCTTTATAACAAATAACAAAAACATTAAAAACAACTTTATTTACAAAACTAGGCTATAGCTTGCTTAAGATTATGAAAGAAATGAGCAGGAGAAAGATGCACAGATGACATAGGAAGGTGAAATCAGAAGGAAATTTGTGTTCAGAAAGGAATTCAGGAGCAAATAAAAAATTGTTCCTTTTAAATGAAAGGAAACTCTCTATTTTTCGAACATAAAGATTCTTTAAAAAAATTTTTATATTTATTTATTTTCCCTTTTGTTTCCCTTGTTGTTTTTCATTGTTGTTGCAGTTATTATTGTTGTTGTTATTGATGTCGTTGTCGTTGGATAGGACAGAGAGAAATGGAGAGAGGAGGGAATACAGAGAGGGGGAAAGACAGACACTTGCAGACCTGCTTCACCACCCATGAAGCGACTCCCACTGCAGGTGGGGAGCTGGGGGCTCGAACCAGGATCCTTACACTGGTCTTTGTGCTTTGCACCATGTGCACTTAACCGCTGCACTACCGCCCGACTCCCGGAACATAAAGATTCTTTTCAATTAATAATCAGTAATTCAAACACAACTCATTTGCAAGTAAGAGACTTCTATCTCTACCAAGTGTAATTCAAGAGCTAAATGATCCTAAAGGAACCCTCTTGGTAGTCCGACATTTCTACCTAGTGAACAAGACATTTTCTCCAGACAGCCTTTGTTGAAAAGTAAACCTAGTTCATGGAACCCTTAATAAAATAAATCACCAGTTTTGGAGGAACTAAGAGAGAACAGGGTCATGATGAGAGAGAGAGAGATTGGGGACATAATGTTATGAATGGAAAATCCTGTAAAAAGAGACAATGTAATCAAATAAGACTCAGGGCTTGTTGCACTGACAGGATAGGTCTGGAAAGGATAATAAATCAGTCCCACACTCTTCAGATGGAGGACACCAGAATTTGGAAACACAATGTAGATTTTGGCAGAGGAACAGGGCAACTCTCAGAGGAAGGACAACTGAAAGGGAAGATTTCAAAGAGGAACAAGAAAATTGAAGAACCTCTCCCCAAGTCCCAAATCAGTTCCATTTGAGGACACAGCTAGATATACTTATGCAGTCAGAGGCAAATGAAAAGCTCAGCTGTAAAATCAGAACCCACAGAATCTGGGGTAAAAAAAAAAAAACCAAACCCATTCTGCCTTATCTGCTGACAAGCTAACCCTTCTAAGGCTCAAGTCTGTCATCTGTAATATAGAGAAAGCCATCTCCTTCCTAAGACAGTTAAATAAGATTGTATTTACAGCATCTGTAGGGACAATTCCTAGCTCAGTGGGTCTCCGGCAAAGAATGCCTAAGATTGGTTATTGCTCTACCCTCCAGACTGTCTCTGTAGGACTTTGGCTGTTCCTTAGTTCAGTGCTGATTACAAAATAGAAACCACAAAAGGAAGATGGAGGAGATACTAGCAATTTCTGGCTTACTCATTACACAAGAACTAGAAACATGAATTCTCTCTTTACCTTAGAGAGCAAGCCTACAGGACTGTGAAGAGACTTTAATAACTGATAAAAGGAGACCAGCCTGAGGACCAGACTTTCTAATAACAAAAGAAATTTCCTTGTACACAGAATAGCCCCTGGTGCACTGCCTTCAGGCTATGCAGCTAAGAGGTACAAGGATAAAGTCTAACTTTGGCAGCTTCCCACTTTCCTCATTGAGCCCATCAGCAGGATAAATCTCTTTGTCAACAGCATAAAGAATTAGAAATGTTCTGTATCACTGACTTCACTGAATATTCATCTACTGAACAAAGTCTTCTGTTCCAAATTGACTTCACATCTATCGAGGGGAACTTCAAAGAAGTCCATTGCATGAAGTAGTGAGTAATTCTGACAGCCTGAGCACTCACCTAAGGATGTGGTTGCAATATAATTCAAATGGAGTTTCCAGTTAATGAGATACTATTCTCATATCCTGGTTTCTCCAAACAAATCTAAAGCATATTTACAAGGGTCATGTGTTTGAATAATTACATCAAATATGAACAAATCCCTGACAGTGATTTTTTAAACCAGATTGTTTTTAGTTGAATTGTATAAAGAATAGAGTACAGAGGAATATTACCCACTTGTGCAGACCTACTGAGAAATTTCACTTCCCTTGATATGTTCATGGTAATTCATATTTATAGGTGATATGTGGCACTAAGCACTTTTTTCCTACTAACTAATTAATGTTCTCAACAAGTCTATAAGGTGGGTACTTTATTGTCCCTGTTTTTCAGACAAGAGGAGGAGTGTCAGAAAATTATATAAAGTCTTCCAGTCAGGTTTCAAAACCACAGGACTTGTGGCCCCACTACCTCACTGAATTGAAATGTAGATTTAAAAGACTCTTTGAATTGGAAGAGGAGTGGAACAGTAAAATGAGAACTTTGATATCACAGAAAATGGAACCTGGAATATAGAAGAGCTTGTCCTTAAAGTTTGACTATTTGGTGAATAGGCCCAGCTTTCAGAAGATTGGTTTATTTCATAGTCTATCAGTCTGTCTCTGTCTCTGTCTCTATCTCTCTCCTCTTTCCCCCCTACCCCTTCTCTTTCCAACAGTTAGAGAAAACAAAAGGAAGAAAAAATAGATAGAAGTAAAAGAAGAAAGAAATAAAGGCAGAATGTGTATTGTCAGAAGGAAGCAAGAGAAGATAACCTCTCCTGGTTCACAGTCCTTCCTTGTTGAATCCAGAGTGAAATTTACATGGTTCAGGTTCTCTTGAAAGCACAAGTGACTGTAATGTAACACTGTGTTAAGCTGATCACACATTCTTTCCTTCCCAACCATGAATGCACTCAGGTTATCTGAGATTCAGAACTTGCCAAGTCATTTAAATTTGGCTGTATGAAAAAGGTTAACTTGTGTCAAGTACTTAAGTTCTGGGGGGCTTTGGCAGCAGTGATTGAGGGTGGGAGGGTTGGTGGTGTATGATGTTGTTGAGAAGACAATTTGAGAGAATATCAAGATTATTCACTTCAATTTCTGCCTAGAGTCAGTGAGAAAAATACATCCTTCAGGAACTGAAACCTCTATAGCACAGATGTAACTCAGAGTTATTATAATCTCCTCTCTGCTTCCACTACAGCAGCTTATTTGCAACTTTTAAAAATATGTATTATTGAATAGAGACAGAGATAAATTGAGAAAGGAGGGGGAGATAGAGGGGGGAGAGACACCTGCAGCTCTACTTCACCATTCATGAAGCTTTCCCCTTGCAGGTGGGGACCAGGGGCTTGAGCCCAAGTCCTTGTACACTTTTTTTGTGTGCTTAACCAGGAGAGTCAACACCTGGCCCCCTCACATCTCTCTCTCTCTCTCTTTCTCTCTCTTGCCTTCAGAGTCACTGCTGGAGCTTGGTGTCGCAACTATGAACCCACTGCTTCTGGCGGCCAATTTTTCCATTTTATTGGGTAGGGCAGAGAGAATTTGTGAGAAGAGGGGGAGATAAAGAGGGTGAGAGAGCCCTGTAGACCTGCTTTGTTGCTTATGAAGTGTCCCCCTTCAGGGACCAGGGAATTGAACCCAAATCCTTCAGTATGCCCTTATGTGGGTCCCTGTGCTTTGTATTATGTGCACTTAACCAGGTGCATCACTGTCTGGCCACGCCCAGCCCTGCTCCCCTCACATCTCCATCATAGTAGCTTCCATTGTCTAAATGATGGCTCACTACTATATTTTTGACATCTAGGTTAGTGTTTGGTGTATACTGAGCACAAAAATCATGCATATTGAGTGACTGGATCAAAGACACCCAACTATATTAACACAAGAAACTATTCAACAATATCAGTACAGTAATAATTAATATTTATCAATGAGCTAAGTGCTCATATGTACAAAAACTTCATTTAGTTTCCAACTACTCCAATTATTATGATTATCTCTATTTTATAGTTAAGGAAATCAAGGCATAATATCCTGCTATAACATATTCAAGATCACGTGGGGGGGGTCCTAGTTAGGTGGTGTTTCAATTGGAGTGGGAGCAATCTGATATTAGAGTTAGATTTCTCATATTATTATGTCTCCTTTATGACTGTTCTGCCTAAAGGTAATTAAACATCCCTTGTTACTTCATGTTTTCAATCATTCTATCTCTCTCACAAAACTGTATCTGTGTGATCAAACTCTGCTAATGAGATTAAATTCTTCAAGGAGCTCTAAAAAAAAAGAATAGGAAAGCTATCACGGGAGGGGATGGGATATGGAGTTCTGGTGGTGGAAATTATGTGGAGTTGTACCCCTCTTATCCTATGTTTTTTTTGGTGTTTTTTATAAATTAAAAAAAATTAAACATTAAAAACCACCCAACTAACCTGGTTATAATAAATAATTGATTATTTATATTCTAAGCTCTTTCTAAGACTATAAGAAACTCCTTACATCTTCTTTAAGATCCCTGTTTCTCCTAGTCCTGGTACCTCTAGGACTATGCCCATACTTATTGATATTTCTTCTCTATGATTCCTTACTGCCATACCAACTCTGTCAACTTCAACCAAATTGCTACTGGTGCTGCCATCTCATGTTATGCTTCTACTGAATCCTACTATGGACTGTAACCAGAAATACTGAGCCTGAGAAGTCAACCTTGCAACTCTTCAAATCTGGTAAGACCTTTCCTAACATATAAGACTACCTACATCCACGTTAGATGGCACATCATTTAACTAAGTAACAGATACCAGATACAGGCTAGGGTTCAGGATACTGGGTACAGGTGTACATGTAGCCATAAGCAATTATATAACTCAAAGTCAAAGGGCTCAACAATGGTTGAAGTGCCTAAAGAAGGCATCGTAAATTCTCTAATTGATTGGACTTAGACCAAATTAGCTGGGCAGACTAGCAGTAAAGCCCAAAGAAGACAGATCCCAAAACTTAATTCCAGCTGGGTTCAACAAATGATGCTCAATGTCTAAACAACTGAGAGAAAGTCTAAGATCATCAGATAAAGAGAGGACAACAAAAGTTAGATAAGGGCAAGAGACTGGCCCACTTAATAATGGACTTTTTGGTCAGTACCATACCACCCCTTCATCTGGGGCCCTAGTTAGGGAATCCTTGGATTCCCACACACTAATGATGAGCCTAGTCTTCTAATAGATCCCTCTCTCCACCACCACTAATTGCTTCCATCGGGAAAAACACCTGTTGGGCCCTCCAAGGACCTTGTCCTCACCATAAAGCAGAGATGGTAGGGATAGCCCCAGTCTCTGAAGGGAGGCTGAGGTATCCTGCCCTGCCACTCAAGAAAGACTAGTCCTGAAATAAGTGCAGCTGTGACCATGAGTTTTGATCTCAGACCAATAGGGGCTTAAAGGTTACATAGACTCTGGTGCTGAATACACACACACACACACACACACACACACACACACACACACACACACACACACACGCCATGGGTCAAGAAGATGGAGGTAAATAGTTAATTTTAGCCACAGATTTTTTTTCAAGAACGGGAGCTACTCCCTGCCCTAATCCAACTTTCTAGCCACTTTCTCTATCTACTCTGACACCATTCTCTCAGACAATATTCTTTAAAAAACTTTTTGGTTATAATTATTATTTTTAATATTTATTTATTTTCTTTTGTTGATCTTTTTATTGTCGTAGTTACTGTTGCCGTCGTTGTTGGATAGGACAGAGAGAAATGGAGAGAGGAGGGGAAGACAGAGAGGGGGAGAGAAAGATAGACACCTGCAGACCTGCTTCACAGCTTGTGGCACGACTCCCCTGCAGGTGGGGAGCCGGGGACTCAAACTGGATCCTTATGCTGGTCCTTGCATTTTGTACCACATGCGCTTAACCTGCTCTTACCACTCAACTCCCCAGACAATATTCTTATTCAACTTCAGGCTAGCTATCAAACTCAGGCAAAACTACCATAGTTGTGTGCCCCCAGGAACATGCCTAAAATGGACTTCCTAGCTTTCTTCTACCTTAAAAATCCCTGATCTCACCTGTTCTATTGCTACTTTCTAGTTCTGTTCATTAACCATTTTGTCTTAACTTCGGTTATGCCACCTTCCAGACACCAAGTTACAGATGCTACCATGACTCCATCCTGACTTCTCTGAGCAGACAACCTCACTAATGTGTCCTGGATCCTTGAACCTCCAGAGCTCTGGACCACTAGGGAAAGAAAGAAACAGGCTTGGGGTATGGATCGAACTGCCAATGCCCATCTTCAGCGGAGAAGCAATTACAGAAGCAAGAACTCCTACCTTCTGCACACCAAAACCAACCTAGATCCAGACTCCCAGCAGGGGAGAAGTGATAGGATGAAGATAAGAGGGTTCTGAACTCCAGCTCCATCAGCACTTAGAGAGGGAGAAGGAAAAGAAGAGGGACATACGAAGGTAGTTATGTTGTCATGAGTGGCTTGGTGGGGAAGAGGACTGAATCAGAAAAAAAGGGGCAACTATGTATAAATGTGAGCAGATAATTGTAGAGATGATGGTTGGGCCATATCTACAACCTTAGGGGAGCTGTGGTGGCTTGCAGTGTGGAGAGCGAAGATTCAGAACTCTGGTGGTGGGAATGATGTGGGTTTAAATCCCTGTTGACATGTAATTTTCTAAAATAAAATAATTAATTACAAAACTGTGTCTGTGCACAAATCACTGTGTTACAAAATCACTATAATCAGATTTCATATCCAGCCATTTCCACGTTATTTATCTTTTCTTAATATTTATTTATTTTTTCCCTTGTGTTGCCCTTGTATTTTATTGTTGTTGTAGTTATTATTGTTGTTGTTATTGGTGTTGTCATTGTTGGATAGGACAGAGAGAAAAGGAGAGAGGAGGGGAAGACAGAGGGGGAGAGAAAGACAGACACCTGCAGACCCGCTTCACCACTTGTGAAGTGACTCCCCTGCAGGTGGGGAGCCAGGGGCTCGAACCAGGATTGCTTTGTGCCATGTGCATTTAACCTGCTGCACTACCACCTGACTCCCTATTTATTCTTAACAGTGGCCATTGTATAAATTATTGCCTCGGTATCGAACCCTCATCCTTATCCTCATCCTTGTCCTTCTGGATGAGTTCTATTCAATCTCCTCCCCACACACCCTCCCCAACCCGTCCCACATCTAAAAGTTCATATCCAACAAAAAGACATTCACTATTCCCCCAGCACAGGCAAGGTTATTTTGTAAAGTGACCTCCTAAAACCACATTTCCTTTTTTTTTCTTTATTGGGGGGGAATTAATGATTTACAGTCCACAGTAAAATACAACAATACTTCTCCATTTTCCAAATAACAATACAACTCCTACTAGGTCCTTCTCTGTCATCATGCTCCCGGACCTGAACCTTTATCTATCCTACTACCAGAGTCTTTAACATTGGTGCAACACACCAACTCCAGTCCAAGTTCTGATCTCTTTAACATTAGTGCAATACACCAACTCCAATCCAAGTTCTGATTTGTGTTTTCACTTCTGTTCTTATTTTTCAACTTCTGTCTTGAGTGGGATCTTCCCATATTCATCCTTTTCTTTCTGATTTATCTCATTTGACATGATTCCTTTAAGCTCCATCCAATATGAAGTGAAGAAGGTGAATTTACCATTTTTAATAGCTGAGTGGTATTCCATTGTGTATATATACCACAACTTACTCAGCCATTCATCTCTTGTTGGACACCTGAGTTGATTCCAGGTTTTGGCTATTACAAACTGTGATGCTATGAACATAAGTATACAGACATCTTTTTGGATGCGTGTGTTTAGTTCTTTAGGATATGTCCCCAGGAGAGGAATTGCAGGGTCATAGGGGAGGTCCACTTCTAGCCTTCTGAGAGTTATCCTGACTGCTCTTCATAGGGGTTGGATCAAGTTACATTCCCACCAGCAGTGTAGGAGGGTTCT
This sequence comes from Erinaceus europaeus, assembly GCF_950295315.1. NCBI lineage: Eukaryota > Metazoa > Chordata > Mammalia > Eulipotyphla > Erinaceidae > Erinaceus > Erinaceus europaeus. Next base: position 19,360,030 of record NC_080173.1, on the reverse strand, counting down.
TTTGTCCTCACAACCTCACCAGCATTTTCTGTTGCTATCATTTCTGATGTATGACATTCTCACAGGAATGGAATGGTATCTCATTTTTTTTGTTTGTTTTTGTTTTTACCAGAGCATTGATCAGTACTGGCTTATGGTGATGCCGGGAATTGAATTTGGGACTTTGGAGCCTCAGGCATTAGAGACTCTTTCCATAGCCATCATGCTATCTATCCCCACTCTCTCATTGTTGTCTTTATTTGCATTTCTCTGACAATCAATGACTTGAAGCATTTTTTTTTTCATGTTTGATGGCCTTTTGGATCTCTTCTTTAGTGAATATTCTGTTCACATCTTCCCCCCCATATTTGGATGGGGTCATTTATTTTTTTCTGAATTTGTTGTGCTCTTTATATATTTTGGTTATTAACTTCTTGTCTGATGTATTGGTATAAAGATATTCTCCCATTCTGTAAGGGGACTCTTTGAGTGTTGGTTTCTTTTGCTGTGCAGAAGCTTTTTAATTTGATGTAGTTCCATTGGCTTATTTTTGTTTTAGTCTTCTTTGTAATTGGATTTGTATCATTTAAGATGTCTATAAAATGTAGATGGAAAAGAGTTCTGCCAATTTTTTACTCCAAGTATTTGATAGTTTCTGGTCTAACATCCAAATCCTTGACCCATTTGGAATTTACTTTTGTGTTTGGTGAAATGTAGTAATTCAGTTTCAACCTAATTTTTCCAACATCATTTGTTGAAGAGACTCTCCTTTCACCATTTAATAGTCTGAGAACCTTTGTCAAACATTAGAGGTGCAGCTTAGGAGCCTATGTGACCTCTGCATCCCTGTAGATCCGACCTCACATTCTGTGGTCATCAGTAGAAAGCTATAAAGGGAGGGGATGGGATATGGAGTTCTGGTGGTGGGAGTTGTGTGGTGTTGTACCCCTCTTATCCTATGGTTTTGTCAGTGTTTCCTTTTTATAAATAAATAATAAAAAATTAAAAAATAGAGGTGTATAGGTATTTAGGCTTATTTCTGGGTTCATAATTCTATTCAACTGATCAGTATGTCCATTTATGGTCCAGTACCAGGCAGTTTTGATGACAATGGCCCTATAACACAATTAGAGATCTGGGAGTGCAATGCCCCTAGTTCTGTTTTTTCTTCTTAAGATTGTTTTGGCAATTCTACTTATTTTCTGGTTCCAGATAAACATTTGTAGCATTTGTTCTATCCTCCTTAAAAAATTGGGTGGAATCTTGATGGGGATTGCATTAAACTAGTACACTGATCTGGATACAATATTCATTTTAATGATGTTAATTCTTCTAACCCATAAACATGGAATACCTTTCTACTTCCTTATGTCTTTTTCTATTTCCTTGAATAGTGACTCATAATTTTCAGTATACAAGTCTTTCACTTCTTTTATTAGGTTTATTTCTAGAAGTTTTATTGTTTTTGTTGCTGTAGTAAAAGGGATTGATTTCTGGGTTTCTTCTTCTTCTAATTTAGTGTTTACATAAAAGAATGGCACTGACCTAAAAACCACATTTCTTTTCTACTGAGACATCTCAGTCTGCAATTATAATTTATTCACTGGACTATTATGATTTTATTTTCCACAGGGCTGTAGCTCTATTTTTATTTTATTAGTTACTTAGTATTGATTTACAAAAATATGAGATAACAGGAGGATAATTCACACTATTCCCACCACCAGAGTTCTCTGTCCCCATTCCTACCACTGGAAATTGCAATACTTCCCACAAGGTCATAGAGATGGGTTTACTATTGTTTCTGTAGCTATCTATAGACATTTATATATACTTTCCCATGTTTTATATGGTCCTGCTTTCTCTTTCCTTCTAAGTCAAATCTGCACCTGCCACTTCCGAATGTCCCTCCTTTATTCCTTTTTTCCTCCAGGTCCTGACGGAATTGGAGTTCAGAGCCTTCTCGTCCTCTTTCCCTAACATTTCTCCCTCCCTGAAACTATGGACCAAAATTCTCTATGGGAAACATAATGGTGGGAGTTCTTATTTCTGTAATTGCTTCTACATTGGAAATGGATGTTGGCAGGTTTGTCCATACTCCCAGCTTGTTTCGATCTTTCCCTAGTAGGTAGGGCTCTGGAGAGGTGAGGCTCTGGGATACATTGGTGAGGTGTGCAGGTCTGTAGCTTTTTGAGAGCAGAAAACATTGTGGTCACTTGCACATCTCTATCCCTCACAGCACATTGTAGGGAGTCAGGAAATATTTGTTGAGAAATACTGAGAGCATCTAGTTGACATACTGAGGAACAATGCTTGTAGAATTAATTACTTATACAAAAAGAAAATTTGTACAGAAAATGAAAAGCTCCCTTGATGAATATTCAGGTTCTTTTATCTACCAATTAGAAAGACTGAACATTACATTTCATATACTTTATCATGTAGCAGCAAGGAGCTCCAAGTCAAATTTATGGTCTTCAATAAATAATTGGCACTATTTAACAGATAACTCTGGATAGGCTATTTCTAAACAAGCATTCTAAAAATGCAAAACACGTTCTAAGGACCTTGATAGAGAAATATTATTTAATAAGTTACACTGCAATGCCCTGGAATATATATAATCAAATTATCTTCAGGGCCAAAAACATCAAATGCAACTCTATTCTTTTTTTGCCTCCAGGGTTATTGCTAGAGCTCAGTGCCTGCACTATGAATCCACTGCTCCTGGAGTCCATTTTTTTCCATTTTGTTGTCTTTGCTGTTGTTGTTGGATAGGAGAGAGAGAAACTGAGAGAAGAGGGAAAGACAGAGAGTAGGAGAGAAAGATAGACACCTGCAGACCTGCTACACCACTTATGAAATGACCCCCCTGCAGGTGGGGAGCCAGAGACTCGAACCGGGATCCTTACACCAGTCCTTGCACCTTGAGCCATGTGCACTTAGTCCACTGCGCTACCACCTGGTCCCCAAATGCAACTCTATTCTAAGTTATAAAGTATGACCATTGTATAGGGTCGCAGTAAATTATAAGAGCAGATAACATTACAAAAATTTACTCTATAAAAGTAGGGGAAATCAGAAAAATCTGTTTTTCTAGATTAACATCAAGATCTCAGCAAGACAAACTCTCTTTGGAGACTTGGTGGTAGGGCAGCAAGAATAAACTGTTCTTGCCTCTTACATGTTATGGAGGCTGCCAGTATTCCCTGATTTCTGGTCCTATCAGTCCAACATCTACCCTGTTTTTACATAACCCCACTTTCTCTTGTGATGGTATTTAGGTCTAAACATATAATCTAGGGTGATTTCCCCATCTCAAGAACTTCTACTTAATCACATCTGCAAAGTTGTTGCCAAATAAAGTAAAATTTAGATTCCAGGAATTAAGATCTTTAAGGGCATTATTCAGCTATACTGCAGCTATGTTTCCAAATCTAACATTTACATAGACACGTATAAACACATTATATCACTCCTTCAGTAAAAATCCACAGTCCATATATAGAACAATTTTAGTAGTCAATAAATGCTACTCTGAATTTGGTAGGTTTTCTAGGTGAGGTAGACAGATTTCTAACATGTACCCCATGATTTTCATATACTGGTGTTGTGCCACTACAATCTCCTTCCCTACAGTGTAACTGGGGCTGGAAGATTGTTTCTAAGTTAGAAAATATAGAAAAGGTGATAGAGTATCATCCTTTTGATTGCTTCATCTTAGCAGACTAGAGAGAAATATCTTCTCTTGCTGTCTTTGAAGAAAGAAACTGTCTCACTGTAGAGGGGGCTAAACAGTAGGGAACAACAGGTGGTCTCCAGGAGCTGAAGACCTCAGTCCATAAATCCAGTGAAGTGAATTCTGTCCATGGTGTCTCAGAAGAGGATTGTGAGTTTCAGATAAAAATCATAATCCCAGCTGAGACATTAATTTCAGCTGATGAGATTGGCCAAGGGAACAGTTGAGCTGTGCTCAGTCTACTGGCTCACAGAACTTGTGAGTTAATAACTGTGTTGTTTATTTTGTTAAATGTGTGGCATTTACCAGGCAGTGATGGAAAAATAATACACTGTATTTACAAAGTGTTTATTATTCAGGTTTGATTAGAAAATGGAAAGGTACAGAGAACTTAAATGATGAGTCAATCACATCATATGCCCTGAAAGCAAAGTACTCCAGGGAAAAAAAAAAACACCATGTTGCAGATATGAGATGATTCAGAGACAGCACATGGACTTATGTTAACTAGACAGTGTAATGGAAGATAGATTTGGAGGAAATTAAATATGAAAAGGGAAGCATTTCAGTAGAATTCTGAGCATCAGGGGTAGAAGTTTAACTCTAACTGAGCAAAGCAAACATTTAAATATAAAATGAATGTGAAGAGGCAGGGAGACAGATAGCTTGCCCAGTAGCATGCACACTTTACTATGCTCAGGGATTTGGGTTCAGGTCTCCCAATACCACATTGGAGCATCATGTAAGACAGGTGATGTAGTATTGCCTCTTTTTCTGCTCTTTCTCTTAAACTAAAAGATAAGAAAGGGTCTTCCAGGGGTCGGGCGGTGGCTCAGTGGGTTAAATGCACGTGGTACGAAGCACAAGGAGCAGCGTAAGGATCCTGGTGTGAGCCCCGGGCTCCCCACCTGCAGGGGAGTTGCTTCACAGGCAGTGAAGCAGGTCTACAGGTGTCTGTCTTTTCTCTCCCCCTCTCTGTCATCCCCTCCTCTCTCCATTTCTCTCTGTCCTATCCAACAATGAACAACATCAACAACAATAATAATAACTACAACAATAAGGGCAACAAAAGGGAGAAAAATGGCCTCCAAGAGCAGTGGATTCATGGTGCAGGCACTGAGCCCCAGCAATAACCCTGGAGGCAAAAAAAAAAAAAAGAAAGAAAGAAAGGGTCTTCCAGGAGCAGTGGAAAATGTATAGTTGCAAAACCTGGCATGCCAAAGAGAAAAAAAATTAAAAAGTGAATATAAAGTTTATTGCTCATATAACTGAAAGTCCTGAGGTACCTGGTTTCAGGTATGAATTTTTTAAACATTGTCTCTCACTTTTCTTTCCTCTGCCTTGGTTTCCCAAGCAAACCAGAGGTGATCACCGCAGAACCAGGCTTACACTTCTGACTCACCTAGCAACTCCTGTAGGAAGACAGACTCCTTCTCTCAATATTTTCACTATGAGTACTCTGCTATTCTTTACTGACTGTTATTGGCTAGGCCTGAGCTCAACCCTGACACCAGAAAAAGCCAGAGGAACAGCTTCATTTAAAGCAGTTTCACCAAATCCCATGGGAAGGCTGGATGAGGACCCCTTAGCAGAAGAAGGGGTGGTAGAAGGGTGGTGGTGGTGGTGGTGGATGCTGGACAGCAAAAGTCATTCATGTCTACTCCCCATTACTCAGCACTGCAGAAGCACATACATGCCAACTCCACACTCGGCAAAAGGAAAAATAGAATTCTCTGTGTAGAGTACATAAAGTAGAATTTCCATACTGTTGTGAAAGAAAAGATATTTGGCATCAATAGGGATCAAAGTAGCTGATCTGCTTATTTATAAACAAGGTAATCTCAGGGAAAGATTCCAGAAAGTGCATAGTCTGATTAAATTGGCAGACTCCTTCTCTAGAAAAATCCTACAGAATGTTTGGAAAGGAGCAAGGTAACAAGAAATGCTATATCCTTTCCATCTCTGGAAAAATAGTATGTCAAAATTGTGATGCTTTTTATCTTACACTTATTATCAGATTATTATTATTTTTTACTCACCCACAGCTGTATGCAGTAGGCACTCTGACACTTGAGGAAATTCAGGCTTAGGACAGTTAAGAGATTTTCCCTAAGGTCACTAATGTGACTACTGGTGGAGCAATGACTCAGGACCAGGTGAGTAGGTCAGTAAGTTAAACTTCCTCTTTATGAATTAATTTTGACCAGGACAGAACAAGAGAATGAAGAAATGCCTAGTAAAATTTAACTATCATCCTGTGAAAGTTTATTTCAAAGCTTTTTAGATTTAAGCATGTAGCCTACTTTTATTTTGCCACAAGATCTAATTGACTAGAACTTCAGAAGTAAGTCATTGGAAAAACAAAAAGATAGGAACCACACAAAACGGAGAAGGCAGGGAGGATAAGCAGCCAACAATGGGTTATAGGATGTGCCCTCACTATGAACATTGGAAATGTCCGAGGTAAACAATGAGAGAGGAAGTTAGAGAGGAAATGGTCAAGGAAAAGTTCAGGTCTCTCTCCCTCCCACGCCCTCACTGTCTATTGTGGCTCTCACTGACTCAGCCTTGATGGGAGGAAAACAGAGCCCTCACCCACCCAATGTCCAACCAATCCACGAACTGGAAGCCAAGGAGGATGAGGTTTGTCAATAGAGCTCAGACACACCCAGGTATCATGTGGTGCCCACTTCTCCTAGGACCTGGACAGTCAAAGGTTTTCATCACCTCCAGGAGTGGAGAGAATACCACCCAGGGATCTGGATTCTGGTGTGAACCAAAGTATTAATTATTGAGTAACTTTGAGCAAGGTGATTAATGCCTCTGGGCTTTATTTTCCCACATGCAGTGGATTAAGGATCACACATTCAGTTGTCAATAGAAAATAAGCAGGTGGGGAGCCCAGCAGTAGTAGCACAGCAGGTTAAGCGCATGTAGTGTGAAGCACAAGGATAGGTGCAACCATCCCAGTTCGAGTCCCCGGCTCCCCACCTGCAGGGGAGTTGCTTCACAGGTGGTGAAGCAGATCTGCAGGTGTCTGTCTTTCTCTCCCCCCCTCTGTCTTCCCCTCCTCTTTCCATTTCTCTGTCCTATCTAAAAAAAAAAAAAGAAAGAAAGAAAAGAAAATACGCAGGTGATAGAATGATAGTGCAGGCTGAGTGTACGATGACAGGACTAGAGATCATATCTTGTTCAGAAAGGGCACCCCTGGTATCTTCAGGTCTCCAATTTCTCCATGAGAAGCCAGAACTGAAACTGCTAAATAAAACATCCCAATCTTTAACTGTTGGCAAAAACTCCAAACTCCTTGAAAACATCATTCAAGGCAAACAGGATTCAAGTCAGTTTGTAGTACTGGATCTAAATGTATTATTGCCTAAGGTAGCCACTAGCATCATGAGGACATTCACCTTTAATTAAAGCTAAACAACAATTGAAAAATTCATTTCCTCAGTCACTTCAGTCACATTTCATGTGCTCAATAATCACATGTATTAGTGGCTACCAGAATGGATAATGTAAATGTAGAATATACCAACATTTCCAGAAATTTCTAATAGCCAGAGATGACCAAAATGATCATCAAGATAATTTATTTTTGTTATTAAAGTGCCAAACAAGGGCCAATAAACAGTTCACTTGGATAGTGTGCAGCTTTGCCATGTGTATGAATGACCCAGGTTTGAGCCCAGCCCCTAACAAATTGCAAGAAGCTTCAGTGCTATAGTCTCTTTCACTCTCTTCTCTATCTCTGTCTCTCAGTGTCACTCCTGCCTTTCTGTCTCATATGAAAAAATTTGAACAGTCTATCTTCTTAGCTGGTAGAAAGTAAAGCTGTTGAGAATTTCCTGTACAAACCCAAAGACATAAGGTTGCTGTCCCTTTATTTTCGCAGTGATGGCTTGCTTACATTTAAATTTGCTTTTAGCTGATTTGTTAATAGTGAGGATGGGGAGATAGCTCACCATATTGGAATACAGGACTCACATACTCACGGACTGAGGTTCAATTTTCAGCCACTATATATCACAGCTTATCAGTGGTCTGGTCTCTCATAGAAGTCAATAAATATTTTAAAAAACAAATTTAATTTTGTAGTCATGCAATATATAGGGATTTAAGAACTAAACTTGTTTTAAAAGGTGGAAGTTGCCCAGGGAAGTCAGGTTGGAAAGATAGTAGCATCTGGGAAGATGACCCCACCAATGAGTCCTGAAACTCCACCTCCCCAGATCCCTGCCCCACTAGGCTGGGAGTATGGATTGACCTGCCAATGCCCATGTTCAGTGGGGAAGCAATTACAGAAGCCAGACCTTCCACCATCTGCACCCCATAATGATCCTGGGTCCATACTCTAGAGGGATAAAGAACAGGAAAGCTTTCAAGAGAAGGAATGGGATACAGAGTTCTGAGGGTGGGAACTGTGTGGAATTGTACCCCTCTTATCCTATGGTCTTGTTAATATCTCCATTTTATAAATTAAAAAAAAAGGCAGAAGTGAGGGGCTGGGCAGTGGTGTACCAAGTATGGAGCATAATTTACCATGAGCAAGGACCCAGGTTCAAGTCCTTAGCTACTATCTACAGGGAGAAGCTTCATCAGTAGTGGAGCAAGGGAACCTCTTCCCCTCTTTCACTCACTGCCCTCCCTACCTTTATATGAAAAGTAAAAGGAAAAATGGCTACCTGGAGCTGCGAAGTTGTCATGCAGGCATTGAAAGCTAGCAATAATCTTGGAGATAAATAAGTAAATGGGGGAGGTGAGAGTGGAGAAAGAGGAAAACCTATTTTATATTGCCTAGAACTTACCCCTTCCATGAATAAAACACAAGATATCATTTCACGCAGGATCTTAATGGCCTGTCCAAAACCCTCCAGGGTGACAAGTAGTAATAGTTTAGATCAGGATTTATCAAATGCTCACAAGAAGGACAGATAGCAAATATTTTCAACTTTGTGGGCTTTGTCTATGACAACTGTATATCACTCTCTGACTGCATGAAAGCTTGTAAGCACATGGTCATAACAGTGTGCCAATAAAACTTTATCTATGGGCCCCAACATTTGATGATTTTTTCCTTTTTTTTTTTCTTGCCACCAGGGTTATTGCTTGAACTTAATATAATTTTCAAGGGACATAGACTTGTCTGCATTTGGTTTTTCCTCCTCTTCTTTTTAAAAATGAAAAATTAAATTTTCATTTGAAAGGCTAGAAGACAGGCATAACTATGTAAGATTTGCTGACTCCTCTCTAAACCATGCCAGCTCCCTCATGGCGAGACTGAAGGGCTGTGAATCAGGGAGGGTCAAACTCTAGCACATGCATACAACTCACCAGGCATTAATCCAATGCAAGTTCTAAACTTAACCAGTTTAGATGTTAACAAATGGAGGGATGGACCACAATGGCTCTGTTTTGTGAGACTGCCCTGTTAATAAAGCCAATCTTCATGAGTCATAGGTGCTACATTTGCAAGGTCACCTACTCACTAAAATTAATTTGTAATCCCCAAATCAAGATTTGTGTGCATTTGCACTACCTCTCAGACATGGGCAGAGGAGTGAAATATGAGTCACCCCTTGAAACTGAACTGAGCTTAGGGCAAACAAGCAGCTTAGGGCAAATAAGAAGAAGCTTAGGGCAAACAAGAAGCAAACAAGATTGCTCTTCCTTCTTGTTAAGACTTTCATTCAGCAAACAAGCAACATTTACATGGTCTTTTACCACTACTATGTCTTTTCCTTCTTTCTTTCTTTTTTTTTTTTTTTTTTTTTTTTTTTACAATTTTGTTAGTGATCTCTGTCATTTATATTGATCCTCAAGCAAGGCAATAAAATGCTGACTAGTGTCTCTGAGCAAAAAAGGACTGTGATATGCCTTATAATAAACAGTTTATTCAGGCATGAGTGCTGTTGACTGTGAATTCATTATTACTGAATTCATAATATGGACTGTCTCTTGGACTTTTTGAGAATTATGGAGTTTTTTTTTTTTGGCAGGGATGGTGGTGGTTAAGGGAGTGGCGAAAGATCTTTGGTAAAAGATGTGGTGATTTCAACACACCATGTGTGACCCTGAAAATTTATGATTTTGTAAAACAAATCACTAGTAAAAATGAAAAACAAATAAAAAGAAAAAGATAAGGCAAGTTTATCTACTTACTGATTGGTTGAGGAGGAATTATGCCCAGAGATTCATAAGCAGCTAAAACACTGCATTTCCCCCTAACAGTGATAGTTTCACAGAGATAAATCCAATGTCCATAGTGACTTCATAGAAAAGAATTAATGCAAGCAAAGAGAACTGGATGGCATAAATTTACTGACATGAAAAACACATATGATATCCTCTAAGTTCCTGCTCCTCTATCTTACACGTTATATTTAAAGCTTACTGAAGGTTAAAGCTATTTTGCTAAGTTTTTTTGATTAATACATGATTTTAGAGTTTCCATGATTCCCTAATTTCTGGTTTTTCAGATAAATGTGCTGTTTCCTATTGTGCTTCATATAGAGATATTGCCAATAAATTCTTCACTTGTAGGTACTTTGCAAGCTCACAAACTGTGCTCCACCCAGTGAAACACCCTAGGCCTAAAATCTCTGAAGGACACTTAGAAACTTGGCTAGTGAACACTTTCACAACTATGTTGTAAATACTCAGTGTAGCTTTGTGGACTATCTGATAGGTACTAAGTATCCATCATAATTAATAACCTAAATACCACTATTCATTGCATAGGCCAACTCGGGTTACAGAGGAGACCTGACACCTTTATTATGCCTCTGGGCACTGCATAAAATGCACTGACTTTGTCCTTTGCAAAGAAAGTATGAGAGACAATTTGAAGCAGCAGAAGTTACTTAGAAATGGAAGAGGAGGCTGAAAAGCATTAAGATGCAAAGCAAAACAAGTTGTTTAATAATCAAAGGTAAGAGCATAACAGGTGAAATTTGGGCATCTTCGTTATGGAAGAAGCTAGTAGGTCTATTTTAGGTTTATTCCAAGGGTCCCATGACTACTAATTTTTGCCTGAGCATGACAGCTAACATGAAGGTATTGTTTGGGAAGATGGTGTCAGAGTTGAGAATAAGACTAGACTAGAAAGCTGGATCAGGGAATTGAGAAGCTCCCAAATATGGGAAAAGTATATAAGTACTGTTAACTGTAAACCCCACTGATCTGACCTAGGGCCCATATCTTTTCATATTGAGCAAAGAAGCCTGTATAAGCACTGCATCCCTGTCAGTCTGAGCTCACATTACATAGTCACAACTAGGAACATTCTAGGCTGCATTCATTGCATGATACCAACCTCACTTCCCCGGGCAGACAACTTCACCAAAGTCCTGGATCCCCACCTCCCCAGAGCCCTGCCACACTAGGGAAAGATAGAAACAGGCTGGGAGCATGGATTGACCTGTCAACACCCATGTCCAGTAGAAAAGCAATCTTTGGTCCATAATCCCAGAGGGTTAAAGAATAGGGAAACTTCCAATGGAAGGGATGGGATATGGAACTCTAGTGGTGGAAATGGTATGAAATTGTACCCCTCTTATCCCACAATCTTGTCAATCATCATAAATCATTGACAAAAAAAAAGAAATGGAAGAGGATATTGGGGAGCTGATATAGTGAAGAACTAGGTTCAGCTAGAGCCTAAAGTAATAAATGAATGTTTTAAATGCATCCAAAAAATTTTAAACAAGAATACCAATATGTCTTAGGGACACATGCATACCCCTACCCAACACAAACTTTTGTTAATAACTAACTTCTCTTGATCAAATAATAGCTTTCTGCGATTTTCAAGCATTCATTGGCATTGAATAAGTTCCTCAACATTCCTCAGCCTCTTCTCCAAGTATCCCCCCACCCCAACCGAATCATTTTATTGAGGAATAATGGTTTAAGGGATAGTTGTTGATAAACAAGCACAGTTAATCATCTCCCCATGATAGGGGACCACTCCTACATCACTCCCATCGCCAACACAAGTCTTTCTTAATTTTGCCCAGGGTACCATAAGATCATTCACCACCACACCCTACCTCTCCTTAGTCTAGAGTCCTCTGCTACAGTACAACTCACTCTGTCCAAGTTTCACAGTATATATATATATATATATATATATATATATATATATATATATATATATATTCACTTAACAATAAACCAAAACTCTTGGACCAACTTGTTTATCTTTTCTTGCCTTGCTTTCCAAATACTACCTGTAAATAAGACAATCTAGTCCTTATCCTTCTGGCTTATCTTGATATATTTCAAGTTCATTCAAAAATAAAAAATGGTGAATATTTCCAAATTTCTTACAGCTGTGTATATATTTCTTACCATAACTTTCTTAACCAATTATCCATCATTAACCATATGAGTTGCTTCCAGGTTTGAGCTATTACAAATTGCACTACTATGATATTTTTGATAGGCATTTTTGTGTTCTTTGGACAGATTTTCCCAAGTATTTCTATATACAAGATGACATTATACTGCTTCCAATATGCTAGGCACTAATCTAAACATTTTAATGCATTAATCCATCTAATCCTTAAATTAACCTGTGAAGAAGTGTAACTATTATCATATTCACTTTAGAGGTGGTGAACTTGTGACACAGAGATGTCATATAACTTTCCCTGAGTCACACAGCAAATCACCGGCAAAGCTAGAATTTAAACTCAGGGAATCTTGTTCCAGAGTGCTATCCCTTGACCCACTATTGCTATACAGACACTAAAAAAAAAGTGATACATACATGTTAAAGAATACCAGCTTCAATAGAAAAGAAAACCTTAACTTTATTTGTTTTCATTTACAAAATTGTAAGATAATAGAGTATAATTCCATATAGTTCCTACCACCTTTGTTCTGTGTCCCCACCATATATATTCCCCCCTCTAGTGGTCCTATATTCACTTTCCTTCTAAGTCACCTCTATACCTATTACTACTTCCAGCAAATTTTCTTTTTTCCCCTCTTCTCTCAGATAAGAGAAACAGTGCCTGGCTTCCTCTGGCATTTTTCAGATTCACTTCCCTTTCACTGATGGTATAAAAACAAGATTCTTGTTGACAAATGCTTTAGGTCCTGGTGGTATGGGGGTACAGAGTCCTCTGGTTTACTTCCCCAATCACTTTGTCCTCTGGGAGTATGGACCAAAAGTCCAACAGACTTTTATAGTGCCTGTTTTTATTAACAGTGATATCATTTCACCGATTAACAGCAATACTTAGCTTATCTCCTTCACTCCTTCTTTTTTCTCTTTTTGTCTTAATTTACATTTAAATTACATTTAAAACCCTAGTGTTTTAATAACTGTTTAAAACACTTATTTTCTCTGAGAACAGATTCAACATACTGATGGAAATTCATTTCCTAGGGTGTGATCCTAAATGAAATACTATTTTGTTAAACCAAGACACCCTTAACGTACTACACCTTCCCAGGCAACAATGAAACAAACAACTAACCCCCACTTGCAACTCAGCTAACAGTTCTAGGGCTCAAGACTCATATTTGAGTAAGAGTCACTCACTACTCAGAAGAAATTATACATTTCCTTTTCTTAAAAGTGAAGCTGTGCTTTTTCACAGCCAAATGCTTCTGCCTAGGATTATCAAACAGCACCACCTGTCTTCTCTCTGGAATTCCACATGGACTGCAAAGATGCCTATTTTCCCAGCTCTTTATAATGTGCCACAGAGTTGGCAGACACACACACACACACACACACACACACACACACACACATACACACACACACACACACACACACACACACACACACACCCTCAGAAAGGAGCCAATCATCTGTGAGGTCAAGACTGACTCCAAGGAGGAGTAAGAAATTACACAAGACACTACACCAAAGGTTAGGCAGAAATTGGGGATTCAATCACCTAGCCATTTGGAATCACTTTGTGATCAGAACTATAATTAAGACATCATTTCATGTACTTTGATCTCATCTCTGCATCAACTATTTCTTTTTTAAGTTATTACTGTAGTAAATAAATTAAAAGATTTGGAATATGCAATTGAATAGGAAATGGTCAAGGTCAATTAGAAAACTGGTATAGTCTCCACTGATGACTAAAAATAAATATTAAAGGGGGTGGGAGACAGATTTCCCAGTAGTGCACACACTTTACCATGCCGAAGAACATGGGTTTGAGCCTGGGATACAAGTGGTGGATTGGTATTGTGATATCTCTTCCCTTCTCCTTTCTCTCTCTCTCTCTCTCTCTCCCCCCCTCTCCCTCTCTCTCTTTCCCTCTCTCCCTCTCCCTCTCTCCCTCCCTCTCTCCCTCTCCCTCTCTCCCTCTCCCTTTCTCTCTTCCTCTCCCTGTCCCTTTCTCTCTCTCTCCCTGTCCCTTTCTCTCTCTCTCTCTCTCTCTCTCCCTCCCTCCCTCCCTCCCTTGTCTCTCAACCTATATCTAAGAAAACACACACATGCCCCCACACACACTCAAGTGTCCACTGGAAGCAGTGGAATCATACAGTGCAGGGCCCCAGTGATAACCCTGCTGGCAATGAATAGATAACAAATGAAGCATACATTCCTATATCATATCGTCAAAAGCTAAATTATTTTCTCTGAAAAAATGAATTGATATAAGTCAAATGTTGAAAGAATCAATACATAAATTTAGTTAAGATAAAAGCAACTTTTTTTTCAAATAAAAGATGAATTTGAAATTTGTCTAGACAGACGGAGTTAATTTCTGAAGCTCATTTCAAGGTACAGTGCTAAAAGAATCAATGTAAGATTCTTTTCTCAGGAGTCGGGCTGTAGCGCAGTGGGTTAAGCGCAGGTGGTGCAAAGCACAAGGACCGGCATAAGGATCCCGGTTCGAACCCCGGCTCGGGAGTCGCTTCATAGGTGGTGAAGCAGGTCTGCAGGTGTCTATCTTTCTCTCCTCCTCTCTCTCTTCCCCTCCTCTCTCCATTTCTCTCTGTCCTATCCAACAACGACAACAACAATAATAACTACAACAATAAAACAACAAGGGCAACAAAAGGGAATGAATAAATAAATAATAAATATTAAAAAAAGATTCTTTTCTTTTTTTCTTTTTTTTGATAGAGATTTTCATTTTGATGAGACTTTAAAAAATTTTCCTCTTTTGTTGCCTTTGTTGTTTATCGTTGTTGTTATTGTTGTTGGATAGGACAGGGAGAAATCAAGAGAAGAAGGAGGGGAAGACAGAGGGGGGAGAGAAAGATAGACACCTGCAGACCTGCTTCACCACTTGTGAAGTGACCCCTTGCAGGTGGGGAGATAGGGGCTCAAACCGGGATCCTTATGCCAGTCCTTAAACTTGGTGCCATGTGCACTTAACCCGCTGCACTACCACCCGGCCCCCTTCAATGTAAGATTCTAAACCACAAATTACAGAAATCATAGATGTGATGGCATTCAGTTTACCTTTAAAATACATATTCTAATTATTTACTACATATGAATTACACATGAGATGGGGGTAGCTCAATACTTTGGTTCATGCAGCACTGCAGAACCTCAGACATGCAAGCCCAACATTCAACCAGTTGAACTATTTCTCCTGAATAAAAGTTCACCTGTTTTAATCAATGATTTCAAGTTTAATGGTCTTTATCCTCTGTCTTTGTCTTTTTACTTCCACTCCACTCTCTACCACTGTGACTGAATAGTGACCAAGGCCAAAAGGAAGGAGTGAGACATATTAGTATTTTAAAAAGATTTCCTGTGCGGTGAGGAGGTAGCTAGTTTGGCAGAATACTCACCTTATCAAGTATGAGGTCCCAGTCAGAGCCCCAACAGCACATGGAAATACCATGGTACCAAGGGAAGCTCTGATGCTGCAGTTTCTGCCTCTTTGTGTCTAAAATAAAATTGAAAAAAAAAAGCCTAGGGACAATGGAATCATGTATGTGTGAGGCCCCAACACTGGAAGATAAATAAGTAAACAAGCAAATAAATAAACAAACAAATAATTTTAAATAGAAGATTAATCTGTGACAACTATGTGTAGGGGCTTTTCCTTAATGAGATGATTAAATAATAAAATAAAACAATAAAATTTTTAAATGAGAACAAAATATTTCCTTGTATATTGCAGTGTCCTCTCTCTTCAGTACTGATTTCTCACTTATCTCATTTTCACAGTGCTGTCTTAGCAGCTACCCACTACAGTAGCATCACTCCTCCTTATATTGCAAACTCCTCCAGCATACCTTGTTCCACTTGAAAAATATATTGGTTAGAGAGGACAATCAAGAAATAATAGTCAATTATATTGCCACCACAATGTGTATGGAGTTAAATTTACCAGAAAAAAAAAAGGAGCCAGGAAATTAACGGCAAAGTCGAACTTGATGCTCCTTGAGTTTCATATCCCTTCCCTGAGGTGAAGTGGGGAAACGGTTTATGGAAGCAGTTATTCTGTTCAGAGAGCACACCCCACTGGCCATGGAGGAAAGTTCACTTCCATTGCACCATTTAAAAATCAAATATTGACTCTGTTGACCTAGTACCTAAACCCCACTTTCAGTGGCTTTGAGATTCAAGAACACATGGTATCTTTTGACCTCACCTTTCAAGAGGATGTCAGCAGAAACAGGGACTTTAAAAATAGGAATAATAACATATCTTTTCAGTTGTAGGGAAGTTAGATGTGATTCCACTCACTTTCTTCAATGATGCTTTACACTTTGAATGAAGCCAATACAAAAATAACACTTATTTTATAAGGGGATCACAATGAGGTAGGCATAATCATTATCATTCTTTTTATGAAGACATGGTTCAGTTAGCTCAACAAAGGCTCCAAAGTAAGTTAAGTGGCAGAGCCAAGTTGGGCCCCACCTCACTCCAGCCTACTGCATAACAGTTACACTACAGTTTTCCTTCATCAAATTATTAACTTTATATGTCAGTAGAAAACTAATATAAAAGTGTAATTAATATAAAGTATAATTAAGTCTATTAAGGTAAATTCTTAGCACTAGAGAAAGAAAAACAACTATGTTTTCAATGCCAACCATAACAGGCTGGGCATTTTTACACCTGACACAGCTTTTACTAAAGTTCAACAAGGAGTACAGACTATATCCTCACCTCACACAAAGGAAATTTCAAGGGCATGCTAATTATGATGGGGCATACGCTACAAGATATCAATAGCACTCCAAAGATAAACAACAGGATGGGCCAGGTATAGTACCTCTGACATGCACTGGGGTATAAAACACTGCTCTTCCAGTTAGGTGTAGCACCTGTGTAGTGTGCTATAGCTAAGCTCTGGGTATGGATTATGAGAGGGCTGGAATGCAGGATTCCACTGCTACAAACCTAAATTGCATTCATGCGGACTTTTTTTATTTTTAAACTTGTATGTTTGCTATAGGAAAAAAAATCATCTTAGAACACCACCAAAGACTGTAAAGAGGGGAGTAATTGTATCCTAAGATTTGAATGAGAGAATTTTCCCACTCTTATTAGCACTAATTTATTAGTAATACCTGCCTAGAGCCTGGAGTCAGAAGGGAACGTGAGACTGAGTTCTACCAAAGAAAGCACTTTGTGCCAGTTAATAATATCACCCAGTATGGGAAGTCAGAGAAGCACATTAACTTGCATATTTAGTCAGGACTAGAACATTTGCGGGACGTCCCTCTCTAATCTCTATTCACTAATACTTCAGGAGGTACCTCAGAGCTATCAACCAGGACTAAGAGAAAGATCACAGTGCAGACATGAAAATTTAAATAAAAAGAATTTAAACTGTAGATTGGCAAATAGCTCACTTGGATAGTGTGTGGCTTTGCTATGTGTGTGATCAAAGTCTGAAACCAGCCTCTACTACACTAAAGGAAGCTTCAGTGCTGTGGTTTGTTTCCTCCTCCTTCTCTCTCCTTTCTTTCCTCCAGTGGAGAAGCTGTTACAGAAGCCAGAGCTCCTACCTTCTGCACTTCATGAAGAATTTTAGTCCATACATCCAGCGGGGGAGAAATATTAGAGAAAGATGATCAGAGGGCGCTGAACTCCAATCCCATCAGGACTGGAGAGAGAAGAGGAATAAAGAAAGGGAATTAGGAAGTAACAAGAGGTGTGGATGGGACTTAGAAAAAAAGAGAAGGCAGGGCCATAGAAAAAATGGGCAAACATATACAAATATACAGAGAGTCACAGAAATAACAGTCAGCCCATATCTGTGACCTTGTTACTGTAGTTTCCAATGGAGGGAATGGGAACACACAACTCTGATGGTTGGAACGGTGTGGAATTATACCACTTTTATACCATAATTTTGTATATCACTAATAAAAAATGTTTCCGGGAAGGATCAATACCTTTTGATTTTTCTCTAGGATTACTCCGGGAAACTATTTTATATTGCATAATGAGTACTCATATATATGTCATTTTATATTTCCTCATGATATATCCCTTTCTTGATGATTCACATGATTTGTAGAAATCATGTAGTAAAGAATTCTTCCAAAGAGGACTGAATCAGAAAAAAAAAAGGAGGGGAAATTATGTATAAATGTGGACAGATAGTTGTAGAGATGATGGTTGGTCCATGTCTACACCTTTAAGGGAACTGTGTTGGATTGTAGTGTGGAGACTGAAGATTCAGAACTCTGGTGGTGGGAATGATGTGGATTTAAACCCCTGTTGACATATAATTTTGTAAAACAAAGATAACAAATAAAAAAATAAAGCTAGCAAGAAAGAATTCTTCCCTGAGTATTTCATCAATTTTTCTGAAGACATGAAGTCTATTAATATGAATAGTATGTACATACTTTTATATTTTCTCTTATGCAAACTTATTATCAATCACCCTATAGTGATTCAATTTTTTATAAAGCAAGTGAACCCATTAAAGTTGTTTCCTGTGACTTTATAATGGTTTGAAAATATCCTATTAAGCATAAAGGTTTGTAGGTAGTCTGATACTGAGGCTCTTTTTTTTTTTTTTTTCTTGTAACAAAATACTTTGTTTTATTTGTCCTAAATACTTTACCAAAGAGAAGGGTATAAAACTGCAAGCAGAAATATTTCTGTTTTTTGCTTTAAATTACTAGATAGGAGAGCAGGCTTTCATTGAGGGAGGGGTAAGTTCAAATTATTTCTATATTGAGAGACTGTTTTTCCACAAGATATAATTTCATCTTGAAATGCATAACTATTTTACATTTAAACTGTAATTAAATTCTTACTTCAGGTCAAACATTGCACAGGGATATTAAACTTGGGTAAGTTCAACTGAAAACAGACCATTTTGAATTATTTTTGGTGGCAACCAAAATAATTGTAGCAATTGCAAATTTCTACCAGTCAGAGTGACTTTTAGAGAAAAAAATCCCTTTTAATTTGAAGATTATGAAATATTTACTGTGAGAAAAATGCAAAAAACACACAGGCATACAGAAATAATTTTTCTTCTCTCTTGCTTTTCCCCTAATTCCATGTGTTAGACATGTCCATCTAAAGAATCTAAATGTATATTATGAATGTGAGAGCATGATTTCATGTGCTTTGTTTTCTTGTATATTCATTTTATTTCTTCTTAAAGTTTTTTTAAATGTATATACTTATGCATGCATAATACAAATATGAATATCTCATTTAAACCATTCTTACAGGTATAGTTTGACTCCATCAGTTATATCCACAATGTTCTGCAACTACAAGGACTACTTACAAAAGAATTTTTTTATCATTCCAACAAGTATCCATTAATCAATCACTCCTCATTCTTTTTAAGTCCCAGCTCATGGTAATATCTAATCTACTTTTATCTCTATGAATTTATTTCTTTAAAATAATTCATATAAAGGCTGACCTAGATGTTTGATACAAATATTTCTAGAGACATTTGTAGATACAAATATGTTTCTAGAATATGAATGGGTATTCTAGAAATTTCAACCAATAATTTTGACACTTAACATTTTCAATGTTTATCTGTGTTGTAGCATGTACCAGAACTATATTTTTCTTTATGTATTAATGCTATTCTGCTACATAGTAAATCTTGCTTTTTCATTCATTTGTTGATAGACACTTGTATTTATTTGCTTATAACAAACATGATCATCAAATGTCTAGTTCCAGCAAATTTTTTAAAGTAATGTCCTAATAATCTTTTATTAAAATATTTAATCTTTTTATTGTCTTTATTTATTTATCAGATAGAGACAGCCAGAAATCTAGAGGGGAAGGAATGATAGAGAGGAGACAGAAAGACACCTGCAACACTGCTTTACCAGTCCCAAAACTTTCCTTCTGCAGGTGGTCACTGGGGGCTTGAACCTAGGTCCTTGCACATTGTAACATGTGTGCTCAACCAGGTGTGCCACCACCTGGCCCTAGTCCTAATAATCTTTAAAGGTCACAAAGTAATCTGTTAAATGGAAATTCCATCATTTACTTACCTACTTTTATTAATAGACATATAACCTGTGGCCACATTTTTGTAACTGAAACAGTACCAGATTTAACAAGCTTATATATAGGTTGTTTAACATTTTGATAAGTACTGTTAAGTTCATTCACAAATATATTGATATGTTCATCAATATAAAAGTAACTTTGGAAGTTTTGTTTTTTGTAAATTTCCTTCCCACAAAAAATATTTGGACTTTTTTTGTCCCTTCCAATCTTTCAGGTGATCAGTATAGACGTTTGGCATAAGGGAGGATGCACAGGTATGCAATGAGGGCAGAGAAAGAGGAGAGTGCAAATTAAGGCCACGAGAGGCCTGTTCTTCTGGATGCAAGGCTTAAAAGGAGTCCATCCAGTATAACTGAAACCAGAAGAGTGCTGAGTACTATAATCAGGGCTAATATTCAATAACAATGTACACCAACAACTTGATGTTCAAATATTGACATTCCCTATACAGTGGTAGGCAACTCATCTCCTTCCTGACTCCCAATTTTGAATCCCACAAATATTTTGATTGTATATGGCATCCCACTCCCTAAATTTACCTTTTGGTCTTGACACACCAGAGTTCAGAATTTATAAAGTTGTTCCCTTACCTTTAATAAGTATTTTTCTGCCTTCCCCTTATTTTCACTGCAGTACTCTTTGGATTTTGTTTGCCACACACAGATGTCATCTTTTTCCTTCAAACATTCTTTCTTGTAGATTTCTCACAAAAGTCTACAATACAGAAGGGAGAAGCTCTTAAATTTCTGTAGGCAAATAAGGAAGAACCAGAAACATCAAGTAAGACTTCTAATTTATTTGTATTTTCCCTGGCTGTCTACAGTTTAATCACAGTTTTAGAAAATTATCTAATTAGGCAAGATTTAGAATAGAGTTATCTTAAAACACAGACAAAATTGAGGCCATAATCCCTTAACAACTACAGATTTGTTACTGACTTGGCTTCTTATATATGGCATTTCATTGAATATATGCTTTTCAGAGACTTCTACTGTCTTTGTGGGAGGATTTCCCAAAGTGCTAAGAGTTATCTATAATTAGTTGTAAAATCAGGTCTGTCAAAGTAGGAGAATTCAATAAAGCATCATTTCAGAATTTGTGTTTCAGGATTTCTGAAACCAGGATGCTGCACCCGGATCTGGTTTTTAATGGCTGAGAAGAAAAATGAAACACATGTCATGAATACTGATGAACTTTTACTGCCTTGTGCCATCAAATATACTGATGCATATGTATATACCAATCTCCTCATAAAAGAAAAAGAAACGGCTTTCCCCAGCTGTTTCCCCATTTTCATTAAGTCAGGGAGTGCCTTTCCCCACTGTCTATAATGGACCCAGTTTCAAAAGCACCAGCTTGTAAAAATGGGACAAGTCATGTAGGACAGAAACAGTAAACATGTTATTCATTGTTCCTCTTTGCAGCCACTCAAAACTCTTCTGTTGAAGCACTTCTCTCACCTCCCTCCATTCCATATAAACCACATAGTCATAGGTGTAGATGCAAGGTGTAAGATGGAGACAAGGAGGAGAGAGAACTCAACAAGTGCTAGCCCTTTCTCTTTTCAGCCACGTCCCCTGTATCTGAGTGGGTGCTGGTTTAGGTACTACCAGTGTGAGCCACGTCCCCTGTATCTGAGTGGGTGCTGGTCTAGGTACTACCAGTGTGAGCCACGTCCCCTGTATCTGAGTGGGTGCTGGTCTAGGTACTACCGGTGTGAGCCACGTCCCCTGTATCTGAGTGGGTGCTGGTCTAGGTACTACCAGTGTGAGCCACGTCCCCTGTATCTGAGTGGGTGCTGGTCTAGGTACTACCGGTGTGAGCCACGTCCCCTGTATCTGAGTGGGTGCTGGTCTAGGTACTACCAGTGTGAGCCACGTCCCCTGTATCTGAGTGGGTGCTGGTCTAGGTACTACCGGTGTGAGCCACGTCCCCTGTATCTGAGTGGGTGCTGGTCTAGGTACTACCAGTGTGAGCCACGTCCCCTGTATCTGAGTGGGTGCTGGTCTAGGTACTACCGGTGTGTTTCAATAAGACAAATCCACTTCTTCTACCAGGACCTGGGTATACAAGAGTTCAATTATAATGAGTTATAGTGCTGGTAGGGTGATATTGCTTCCTTTTAAGAGAGAAACACTGTTTTAGGAAAAATAGTTCACTTGTCTTTGAGTTCTCAATTTATGCTGTTTTAAATTAAACACCAAAATGACATTAGCAAGAAAAAACTTGAGTAATAATATCTAGTATTGATAGATGGTAGTCAAAGGGCTGGGATAATGCGTTGGGTAATGCAAAAGGGAAAATGCGGATTTTTCTTGCCTGTTAATTCTCTTGGAACCATGACTTCTACTTAAAACACTTAATTTAGAAAAATAATTTAGAAAGAATGTGCTAGAAGATACGTTGTAGGATAAGCATGCACTTTACAAATATGCTTCAGTGAGAAGTGATTCATAAAAAGCATAATTGTAATGAAAGGTTACATAGGAAGAACTAACACTGAGATGACAGTACAATTTCTTTTCTTTTTTTTTATTTCCTCCACAGTTATCATTGGGGCTCGGTGCACTACAAATCCACTCCTCTGGAGGCTATTTTTCCCATTGTGCTGCCCTTGTGGTTGTTATTGCTATTGTTGTTATATATAGCTGTTGTTGGATAGGACAGAGAGAAATCAAAAGAGGAGGGGAAGACAGAGAGGAGAAGAGAAAGACAGACATCTGCAGACCTGCTTCACCACTTGCGAAGCAAGACCCCTGCAGGTGGGGAGCTGGGGGCTCGAACTGGGATCCTTACACCAGTCCTTGCACTTTGTGCCATGCACACTTAACCCGCTGTGCTACCGCCCAGCCCCCCTCCCCAATTTTTTTTATCATATCATCTCTTCACAACTTTCATATGTCCATCAGGCATCAAAAGTTCTTTGGAGGACTAAGTCTCATAAATAATGGTATATCAGGCAGTATTTAGCATTGTCTGTAAGGAACTAGGAAGCCCTTTAATAGTGGGTTAACAAAGATTTAAGAATTGATGCCAACTTGAATCACAAGAGCTGGAGAAAAAAAATTGTATAGAGTGGGCCAGGAAGTGCATCTAGTTAAGTGCACACATTACAGTGCACAAGGGCCCAGGTTTGAGCTCCTGGTCCCCACTGCAGGGGGAAAGCTTCACAAGACTGCAGGTATCTCTTTGTCTCTCTCTCCATTTCTCCCTCCCTTCTCAATTTCTCTCTGTCTCTCTTCATTAATAAATAAATAAATAAAAATATTCAAAAAGGAAATGCACTATGTATACACACACACACACACATTTTCTGATTACCTAGAAATATCTATCATCAGGAGCTCCAGTGGTGCAGTTATAGCGCGGTATTTATACAGTAATATCTACCATATACCTAGTGTTCAACATAAGCTATAGAGTACACCAAGGACATCACTTATGTTGTTCTGAATGCTTCTAGAAACACTGAAAATAACACAGGTATTCTCATGTCATGAAGATGAGGAAACAGAGTCAGGGAAATACGGTAACTGATCGAAGGTTACACACAAGTAATTTCTCTGATTTTGTGGTACTATATGCCCTGAATTCCTGTTTGAGATTAGTAGCACTACAAACCAAGAAAATGTGCATTTCACTTGAGAACCCCAGAATCCCAGAGTAGAACCATAATGAACAATATTTGGAAGGAATTTAAAGAGAAAAAGAAAGATGAGCTAAAATTATATGAGAATGCATTCCAAAATTAACTTAACAAATATGAGGGATGTCTTAGGCACTTTGGACATACTAAATAAGCAAATGCATTTAAAGTATCCTATAACTTTACCCATAGAATCCAGTACAAGATGATTGTGAGCTCCCACACCAGACAAAATTTTGGCAAGGGGGCACAAAGTATTAAATGATGGCAGGAGAGTCTTTTCAACAAATGGAATTGGTAAAATTGGGTTACCCTCAATGTGGATCAACAAAGGACTGTTTCATTCTCCAAAGAGAGGTTGGACAACATACTCCACCTATTAGCCAAGGAAGATGGGTCCTGAAATTAGTGCAACCTGGAATGTTCATAGCCCTGACCACAGAACGCAAGCTCAGAACTACAGGGATGTAGGGTTAAGCGCATGTGGTGCAAAGCACAAGGACCGGCACAAGGATCCCGGTTTGGACCCCTGGCTCCCCACCTGTAGGGGAGTCGTTTCACAAGCAGTGAAGCAGGTCTTAGGTGTCTTTCTTTCCCCCTCTCTGTCTTCCTCTCCTCTCTCCATTTCTCTCTGTCCTATCCAACAATGATGACATCAATAACCACAAAAATGTTAAACAACAAGAGCAACAAAAGGGAAAATAAATAAATAAATATTTAAAAAATTAAAAAAGAACTACAGGGATGTAGAGGTTACATAGGCTCCTGTGATGAATACTGGCTCCAGACCTAATCAATAGAGTTTATAGTTAACAATATTTATATACTTTTCCCATATTTGGGAGCTACTCTATTCCCTGATCCAGCTTTCCAGCTGTTTTTCCAATTATGACACCTTCTCCCCAAACAAACAACTTGGGTCCACCTGCATGTTAGCTGTCAGGTTCAGGCAAAAACTAGTAAAGCCATGGCCCCCTTGGAATATACCTAAAACAAATCTACTAGCTTTTTCCAAAATGGAGACCCCAAACATTCATCTGCAATATTCCTGCCTTTATATTTGTGATAGTCAACAATTTGTTCTGCTTTATATCTTAACTCTTTCAGCCACCAGGTTCCAGATGATACCATGATGCTAACCTGAATTCCCTGGGCAGAAGACCTTACCGCTGTGTCCTGAAACCCCGCCTCCTCAGATCCCTTCCCCACCAGGGAAAGAGAGAGACAGGCTGGGATTATGGATAAATCTGTCAATGCCCATCTTCATCGGGGAAGCAATTACAGAAGCCAGACCTAATGACCCTGGGTCCATACTCCCAGAGGGATAAAGATTAGGAAAGCTTTCAAGGGAGGGAATGGGACCCAGAGTTCTGATGGTGGGAATTGTGTGGAATTATACTCCTCTTAGCCTACAGTCTTGTCAATATTTCCATTTTATAAATAAAAATTTTTAAAAATTAGGTTGAAACATGAATAAAACAAGATCATCACATATTACCAGGCAAAAAAAGTTAACTCAAAGTGAATAAAAGATATTACCATTAGACCAGAAATCATCAAATACATAGAAAAAAATTAGTAGAATACATTATGATCTATGCTTTAGAAATGTCTTTAACAACACGAGTCCAACAGCAAGGGGAGAAAAAAAGAAAGAAACCAATGAACATACATTAAATTTAAAAACTTCCTGTACAGCAAGGGAACTGTTACCAAAATAGAAAGATATTCTAGAGAATAGGAGATCATTACATGTCACACTTCAGATAAAGAACTAACAAATATGTAAAACAATGACCCAATAAAGAAATAAAAACATAAAAAGTCCAAAAAGAATTAACAAATAAAATATATAAAAAGCTCACAAAACTCAGCAACAACAATAGCAACAAAATAACTTTTTTTAAATGGCATAAGAACATGGAAAGTACCTTCACCAAAGAGATCCAAAGGGGTAAAAGACATGAGAAAGTGCTCAAAGTCACTATGCAGCTATCAAGAACAATGAACCCAACTTCTCTGACCCATCTTGGACAGAGCTAGAAGGAATTATGTTAAGTGAGCTAAGTCAGAAAGATAAAGATGAGTATGGGATGATCCCACTCATCAACAGAAGTTGAGTAAGAAGATCTGAAAGGGAAACTAAAAGCAGAACCTGACCAAATTGTAAGTAGGGCACCAAAGTAAAAACCCTGTGGTGAGGGGTAGACATGCAGCTTCCTGGGACAGTGGGGGGTGGGAGTGGGTGGGAAGGATGGATCACAGTCTTTTGGTGGTGGGAATGGTGTTTATGTACACTCCTAGTAAAATGTAGTCATATAAATCACTAGTTAATTAATACGAGGGGGAAAATTAATTGTATGTCTCAAAGTTTTTCAAAACACAAACTGAATCTTTTCAATATATAGGCTGTGTAACTGATATGCAGACACTCTCAAAAGCCTAGACCAAGTAGATCAGAAGCAACCAATAGCACAGCTATATACAAGATACTGGGTACAGTACAGCAAACCCTAACAAAAGGACTTTTCAAAGTTAACCCAATTACTAAATAATGTGATGATAACATTAACTATCCATTGTCTTTTGGAACCCTAAGACAGCAGGAACCTCACATCTCCACTATAGGGCCTCTACTTCCCCCAGTCCTGGAACCACTGGATAGGGCCCACTTTCCCATATGCCTCTCCCAATCCATATAAAATAATATTGCATCTGCCAATCACAACCTAACCAACACAACGATTGCCACCTCAACATGCTTCAGCTCAGACTGTGTCCAGAGGCTTCACGTGTGGAATGACAACCCTTCAACTTCATGACTCGGGTGAGACCTTTCCTTTCACAGTATACTCTAATTTCATCTCAGGTGGTTCACTTTCTAACAAAGTCCCAATACCTAGATATACACCAGTTTCTGTGAGAGAGAGCATATGTTCACACGTATCCATAAACTACTGCAAAATATATACCTGAAAGCAGAAGTACACTAGAGTTTGCAGTGAGTACCTCCCTAACACTTCCTCTCCACTATTCCAACCTTTGGGTCCATGATTGCTCAACAATTTGTTTGGCTTCGTATGTTAACTCTCTTTTCAATCACCAGGTTCCAGATGTCATCAGGATGCCTGCCAGGCTTCCCTAGACTGAAGACCCCACCAATGTGTCCTGGAGCTCTGCTTCCCTAGAGACACACCTTACTAGGGAAAGAGAGAGGCAGACTGGGAGTATGGACCGACCAGTCAACGCCCATGTTCAGCGGGGAAGCAATTACAGAAGCCGGACCTTCTACCTTCTGCAACCCACAATGACCCTGGGTCCATGCTCCCAGAGGGATAGAGAATGGGAAAGCTATCAGGGGAGGGGGTGGGAAATGGAGATTGGGTGGTAGGAATTGTGTGGAATTGTACCCCTCCTACCCTATGGTTTTGTTAATTAATAGTTTCTTAAATCAAAAATAAAAATAAAGAAAGAAAGTGCTCAAAGTCACTGGTCAATAGAGAAATGCAAACAAAGACAACAACAAGATATTACTTCACACCTAGCAAAGTCATTAGAAAAAAAAGAAACAACTAGTATTGGTGACAACGTGGGGAAAAACAAAGCCTCTACACTGCTGGTAGAAATGTAATTTGGGGGAGTCGGCCTGTAGCGCAGCGGGTTAAGCGCAGGTGGCACAAAGCACAAGGACCGGCATAAGGATCCCGGTTCGAACCCCGGCTCCCCACCTGCAGGGGAGTCGCTTCACAGGCGGTGAAGCAGGTCTGCAGGTGTCTATCTTTCTCTCCTCCTCTCTGTCTTCCCCTCCTCTCTCCATTTCTCTCTATCCTATCCAACAACAACAACAACAATAACAACTACAACAATAAAACAACAAGGGCAACGAAAGGGAATAAATAAATAAAAAAAAAAAGAAATGTAATTTGGTTCAACCCTTGTGTGGAAAATTTAGAGATTTCTCAGAACATTAGAAATGGACCTACTCTATGATCGGGAATTTCTTCTCTTGAATATGAATACAAAGGAAACAAATAAACCTATGCAACTAGATCTATGCACACCTTTATTCATAGCAGCACAATTTGTAATAGCCAAAACTTGGAAGCAGCCCAGATGCCCAATGACAGATGAGTGCCTGAGAAAGGTGTAGTATATACACAAAATAGAATTCTACTCAACTGTTTTGATAAGGTCATCTTCTTTGCCTCATCTTAGATGGAACTTAAAGGAAATATATTGAGATAAACCAAAAATGAAGGACAAAGACCAGATGATCTCACTTATAGGTAGAACTCAAGAAACAAGGACAGGGGTGGTGGTGATTGAGCAGTAGGTTAAGAGCACCTGATCCGAAGTGCAAGAACTGGTGTAAGGATCCTGGTTTGAGCCCCCAGCTCCCCACCTGCAGGAGGGTTACCTCACAAGTGGTGAAACAGGTCTGTAAGTGTCTATCTTCTCTTCCCTTTTTTCCTGTCCTATCCAAAAACAGCAATGGCAACAACAATAAGAAGGGCAAAAAATGGGAGAAATTTGGACTGATGTTGGTGTATTGTCCCAAAGCAAAGGACTCTGGGAAAGGAGGGGAAAAAGGAGGTGGAGAGGGCTTTGGGGTTCCAGTGCATTATGGTGGAAATGGAGCCAAGTCAGGGGTAAGAATGTTTTGTAGGCACCTGTCTCAGTGAGATGAGAAATTTTACCCATGTAGCAACAACTGTATAATGTATAATGTATAAACCATTAGTATAATGTATTATTATACATTATTAGTATAATATTATTATACATTATTATTATTAATATTATGTATAATATTATACATTATTAGTATAATAATGTATACATTATTAGTATAATGTATAATGTATAAACCATTAGCCTCTCAATAAAATTATTTAAAAAAATGCATGCTCTTGAGATTAGATATTTAAGGATAAGCAAATAAGTTCAAGGTCTTAGTGAACAAGGTAACTGACTTATAGTGAGATGATCAACCACTATAGTAATTTGCTCAGACTGTCATAACAGAAGACATTTAAAAATAATTTTAAAATAAAATTAAAGTACTTTTGAAATAATATTTAATTATAACACTTAGTTTTGGGTGACACAGTCATCATGTGCATATACTACAGTAAATTTACCACTGAGAGTCCAGGTCCCCCTTCTCCCTATAATCAACATTTATATTTCTGAAAACTGGAAATTCTACACCAAGATCATAGTAGTGTAGCTTTCTTCTGAGGCCTCCCTTCTTCACTGGAAGATGCTCTGTCTTTTGTCCTCTTATGGCCTGTTTTCACTGTATTTTTTCATGACTGAGAGTCCAATGCTTTATCCACTGTGCCACCTTCCAGACCTCATTGTATTTTCTTTATGTTCACATATCTGAAATCTCCTTTTAAATTTTTTATTAGCTTTATTTATTTATTGAATAGAGACAGTCAAAAATAAAGAGGGAAGGGGGAGATAGAGAGACATCTGCAGCACTGCTTCACCATTGGCAAAGCTTTCCTTCTGCAGGTGGGACCAGGGGCTCAAACCTGGGACCTTGTGCATTGTAACACGTGAGCTCAACCAGGTCTAAAACCACCTGGCCCCCATGGTACCTCTTTTAGTGGCTAACTTTCCCCCTTCTTATAAAGGTAGCCATCATATTGGATTAGAACCCACCTCAACCTCACCACTTAAATTTGAGAAGACACAATTCAGCTCATTATATCTTCATGCCATAGCAAGAAAAGTTAAGGTACTTGGGGGGAAAAAAGCTTGTCACACTCCATCAACCTTTAGCGCCACTCATGAATAATTGAAGCCCTCTAATGTTTTAATG
Source organism: Erinaceus europaeus (assembly GCF_950295315.1). Lineage (NCBI taxonomy): Eukaryota > Metazoa > Chordata > Mammalia > Eulipotyphla > Erinaceidae > Erinaceus > Erinaceus europaeus. Next base: position 19,330,371 of record NC_080173.1, on the reverse strand, counting down.
CAAGAATCCAAGGGTCTATTACAGATTTTAAGGTTTTTCTTTTCTTTTCTTTTTTTTTTTTTTTAAGATGGGGTATGGGGAAATGCCATGATTAAAAAAACTCTGGTCATGATTTTATAAACTAGGGGTCAGAAAACTACTTTTGTGACCACAGTGGAGTAAAACTAACATTTAACAACAAAGGGAAAATTATTAAAAGACATAGAATTTGGAAACTAAACAACATGCTCCTTAAGAACCACTGGGTCAGAGACTCACTCAAACAGGAAATTCAAATGTTCCTGGAAACTAATGAAAATGAAGACACAACATATCAAAATATTTGGGACACAGCTAAAGCAGTACTGAGAGGGAAACTTATCACATATTAAACACCAAGAAGAAGCCCAAATGAACGACCTTACTGCACACCTCAAGGACTTAGAGGAAGAGGAACAAAGGAACCCTAAAGCAACCAGAAGGACAGAAATCACTAAAGTTTGAGCAGAAATAAACAACATTGAAAATAAAAGAACCATACAAAAGATCAATGAAGCCAAATGTTGGTTCTTTGAAAGATTAAACAAAATTGACAAACCCCTAGCCAGACTCACCAAACAAAAAAGAGAGAAGACTCAAATTAATAGAATTATAAACGATGCAGGAGATATCACAACTGACACCACAGAAATCCAGAGAATCCTGCGAAACTTCTATAAAGAACTATACGCCACCAAGCTAGAGAATCTGGAAGAAATGGAACAATTCCTAGAAACCTATGCACTTCCAAAACTGAACCAAGAAGAACTACAAAATCTAAATGCACCAATCACAGACAAAGAAATTGAAACCGTTATTAAGAATCTCCCCAACAACAAAAGTCCTGGACCAGATGGCTTCACAAACGAATTCTACAAAACTTTCAGGAAACAGTTAATACCCATACTTCTTAAGCTATTCCATAAGATTGAAGAAACAGGAATACTCCCTTCCACCTTCTATGAAGCCAACATCACCCTGATACCAAAAGCTGATAGGGACACAACAAAAAAGGAAAACTACAGACCAATATCTCTGATGAACATAGATGCCAAAATATTAAACAAGATCTTGGCCAACCGGATACAGAAACACATCAAAAAGATTGTTCATCATGACCAAGTGGGATTCATCCCAGGAATGCAAGGCTGGTTCAACATCCATAAGTCAATCAATGTCATTCACCACATCAATAAAAGCAAAGCCAAAAAACCACATGATTATCTCAATAGATGCAGAGAAAGCCTTTGACAAAATCCAACACCCATTCATGCTCAAAACTCTACAAAAAATGGGAATAGATGGGAAATTCCTCAAGATAGTGGAGTCTATATATAGCAAACCTACAGCCAACATCATACTCAATGGACAGAAGCTGAAAGCATTCCCCCTCAGATCGGGGAAGACAGGGCTGTCCACTGTCACCATTACTCTTCAACATAGTATTGGAAGTTCTTGCCATAGCAATCAGGCAAGAGAAAGAAATCAAAGGAATACAGATTGGAAGGGAAGAAGTCAAGCTCTCACTATTTGCAGATGATATGATAGTATACATAGAAAGACCTAAAGAATCCAATAGAAATTTACTGGAAGTTATTAGGCAATATAGCAAGGTATCAGGCTACAAAATCAATGTACAAAAATCAGTGGCATTTCTTTATGCAAACACTAAATCTGAAGAAGAAGACATCCAGAAATCACTCCCATTTACTGTTTCAGCAAAATCAATCAAATATCTAGGAATAAAGTTGACTAAAGAAGTGAAAGACTTGTATGCTGAAAACTATGAGTCCCTACTCAAGGAGATAGAAACTGATACCAAGAAATGGAAAAGATATCCCATGCTCATCTATTGGAAGAATAAATATCATCAAAATGAATATTCTCCCCAGAGCCATATACAAATTTAATGCAATACCCATCAAAGTTCCACCAAGCTTCTTTAAGAGAATAGAACAAACACTACAATTATTTATCTGGAACCTGAAAACACCTAGAATTGCCAAAACCATCTTAAGGAAAAGAAACAGAAATGGAGGCATCACACTCCCAGACCTTAAACTATATTATAAAGCCATCATCATCAAAACAGCATGGTACTGGAACAAAAATAGGCACACAGACCAGTGGAACAGAATTGAAAGCCCAGAAGTAAATCCCAACACCTATGGGCATCTAATCTTTGATAAGGGGGCCCAAAGCATTAAATGGAAAAAGGAGGCTCTTTTCAATAAATGGTGCTGGGAAAACTGGGTTGAAACATGCAGAAGAATGAAATTGAACCACTTTATCTCACCAGAAACAAAAATCAACTCCAAATGGATCAAAGACCTAGATGTCAGACCAGAAACAATCAAATACTTAGAGGAAAACATTGGTAAAACACTTTCCCACCTACAGCTCAAGGACATCTTTGATGAATCAAACCCAATTGCAAGGAAGACTAAAGCAGAAACAAACCAATGGGACTACATCAAATTGAAAAGCTTCTGCACATCCAAAGAAACTATTAAACAAACAGAGAGACCCCTCACAGAATGGGAGAAGATCTTCACATGCCAGACATCAGACAAGAAACTAATCACCAAAATATATAAAGAGCTCAGCAAACTTAGCGCCAAAAAAGCAAATGACCCCATCCAAAAATGGGCAGAGGAAATGAACAAAACATTCACCACAGAGGAGATCCAAAAGGCTAACAAACATATGAAAAACTGCTCTAGGTCACTGATTGTCAGAGAAATGCAAATTAAGACAACACTAAGATACCACTACACTCCTGTAAGAATGGCATACATCAAAAAGGACAGCAGCAACAAATGCTGGAGAGGATGTAGGACAGAGGAACCCTTTTACATTGCTGGTGGGAATGTAAATTGGTACAGCCTCTGTGGAGAGCAGTCTGGAAAACTCTCACAAGGCTAGACATGGACCTTCCATATGACCCAGTAATTCCTCTCCTGGGGTTATACCCCAAGGACTCCATAACACCCAACCAAAAAGAGGTGTGTACTCCTATGTTCATAGCAGCACAATTCATAATAACTAAAACCTGGAAGCAACCCAGGTGCCCAACAACAGATGAGTGGCTGAGAAAGCTGTGGTATATATACACAATGGAATACTATGCAGCTATCAAAAACAATGAACCCACCTTCTCTGACCCATCTTGGACAGAGCTAGAAGGAATTATGTTAAGTGAACTAAGTCAGAAAGATAAAGATGAGTATGGGATGATCCCACTCATCAACAGAAGCTGACTAAGAAGATCTGAAAGGGAAACTAAAAGCAGGACCAGATCAAATTGTAAGTAGGGCACCAAAGTAAAAACCCAGTGGTGTGTGGTAGACATGCAGCTTCCTGGGCCAGTGGGGGGTGGTAGTGGGCAGGAGGGATGGGTCACAGTCCTTTGGTGGTGGAAATGGTATTTATGTACACTCCTAGCAAAATGTAGACATATAAATCAGTAGTTAATTAATATGAGAGGGGGAAATCAATTGTATGTCTCAAAGTTTCTCAAAAGACAAACTGAATCTTTTTAATATATAGGCTATGTACTTGATATGCGGACTCTCTCAAAAGCCTAGACCAAGTAGATTAGAAGCATCCAATAGCACAACTATATACAAGTTACTGGATACTGTACAGTAAACCATAACAAAGGGACTTTTCAAAGTTAACCCAATTAACAAATAATGTGATGATAATATTAACTATCGATTGTCTTTTTGAACCCTAAGACAGCAGTAACCTCACATCTCCACTATAGAGCCACTACTTCCCCCAGTCCTGGAACCCTTGGATAGGGCCCACTTTCCCGTATGCATCTCCCAATCCAAACCAAATAATATTGCATCCGCCGATCACAACCTAACCAAAGCAACGATTGCCACCTCAACATGCTTCAGCTCAGACTGTATCCAGAGACTTCACGTGTGGAATGACAACCCTTCAGCTTCATTGCTCGGGTGAGACCTTTCCTTTTATAGTACACTCTAATTTCATCTCAGGTAGTTCACTTTCTAACAAAGTCCCATAACCTAGATATACACCAGTTTCTGTGAGAGAGAGCTTATTTGCACACGTATCCATAAACTACTGCAAAATATATACCTGAAAGCAGAAGTACACTAGAGTTTGCAGTGAGTACCTCCCTAACACTTCCTCTCCACTATTCCAAGCTTGGGATCCATGATTGCTCAACAAATTGTTTGGCTTCGTATGTTAACTCTCTTTTCAATCACCAGGTTCCAGATGCCACCAGGATGCTGGCTAGGCTTCCCTGGATTGAAGACCCCACCAATGTGTCCTGGAGCTCAGCTTCCCCAGACACACCTTACTAGGGAAAGAGAGAGGCAGACTGGGAGTATGGACCAACCAGTCAATGCCCATGTTCAGCGGGGAAGCAATTACAGAAGCCAGACCTTCTACCTTCTGCAACCCTCAACGACCCTGGGTCCATGCTCCCAGAGGGATAGAGAATGGGAAAGCTATCATGGGAGGGGGTGGGTTATGGGGATTGGGTGGTGGGAATTGTGTGGAGTTGTACCCCTCCTACCTTATGTTTTTCTTCATTAATCCTTTCTTAAATAAAAAATTTAAAAAAAAGAAAGAAAACTGCTTTTGTGATAAATGTAGCTTGTTGCCTGATACTGTAATATAGTAAATAAATAAATAAATAAAAATAAAAGTTTTACACGCACACGGTCACATTAATTTACTTACACACTATCTATGCTTACTATGAAGCTGTAACTGCACACTAGACTAATTATTATAGTTACATGAAACTGAAAATATTCCCTAACTTCATAGAGACAGCCAACTCCTAGTTTAGCCATGTAAATTAAATGTCTTTAGTAGTACTTCTCAAGACTTTGGAAACATCTATTTTCAAACTTCAATGGGAGGCTAGGTTGTAAAACTGTATATTACAATACATGGAAGTAATTTCTGAAGCCACCACAAACTGAAAACTTTGTATGGTTAAATTTAACACCGAGAACAGCTCAAGGGAAGGGTGACAGTAGAGCCTACCACAACCTATCGTCTGTAACAGATAAAATTTCCCTTAAGAATTACACAAAAGAGTTGACTTTATAGTCAGTGGATAAAAACATATATATTTTAAAATAATAGAATCACTCTTGGATGGTGTGATACTTGAAAAAACTGAGACCGTGAGAGTCGGGCAGTAGCACAGTGGGTTAAGCATAGGTGGTGCAAAGCCCAAGGACCAGCTTAAGGATCCTGGTTCGAGCCCCCAGATCCCCGCCTTCAGGGGAGTCACTTCACAAGTGGTGAAGCAGGTCTGCAGGTGTCTATCTTTCTCTCCCCCTCTCTTTCTTCTCCTCCTCTCTTCATTTCCCTCTGTCCTATCCAACAATGACAACATGAATAACAACATAATAACAATAAAACAACAAGGACAACAAAAGGGAATAAAGAAATAAATATTTACAAAAAAAAAAAAGAAAAAGAAAAAACTGAGACCAACCAGGAAAAGAGAAATTCACACTTGCTTTTTAATTTGCAAAAGTTAAATATGCACTTGATTTGACTTTTCTGGAGTTTGCATTTTTTCCTCAACATTATAAACCCCAGATACTTCCTCTTCTACATTTCCCCCCGCAAAGAGTCTCAGACAGGACCAATGTTCCATGTACATATGCAATGTTTTGTTAACACTCATTACAGACGTTTAAGAAAAAGAGAGAGCGAGCCACTGCTACACACCCAGCAGGTTGAATATTAATTTAACAGTAAAAATTAGCAGTATTGGTGAAAAGTGCAAAACCTGGGCCATTTTACCTTGATGATGGGAACGTATAGTGGTACAGTCACTGTGGAAAACAACAAGGCAATTCCTCAAAAAATTAAGACACAGAATTATAACATCATTCAGCAATTCTACTTCTGAGTATATACTGAAAAGAATACACCCACAACACAAATAGGTATTTTTGTGCCATGTTCATAGAATCATTGTTTACTGTATTGTTCAGAAGAGGAAATGAGGTGGAAACAACTCAAGTTCCCATTGATGGGTGAATAAAAATGGTTTAGTATGACAATGGAATACTACTCAGCTATTAAAAATGGTGAATTCACTTCTTCACCTCATTTTGGATGGAGCTTGAAGAAATCATGTTATGGTGAGATAAGTCAGAAAGAGAAGGATGAAAATGGGATGACATAGACAGAAGCTGAAAAACAAGAACAGAAGGGAAAAGACAAAGCAGAACTTGGACAGGAGTTGATGTACTACACCAAAGTAAAAGACTGGGGTAGGGGGAGTGTTCAAGTCCTGGAACGTGATAGTGGAGGAGGTGTTAGGTTAGGTAGGTGAAGAGTGTTAAGACTGTTATGTGGGAAACTGAGAAAAGTTACACATGTACTAACTACTGTAGTTTACTGTCAACTATAAACCCCCAATAAAGAAAAAAACATAAGACATTTGACCACATGAAAAAGGTGATTTCATGTGTATATACTTTGACATAGCAATCATCCTTAAATGTGAGGAAATTCAGCATATGTTATAATATTTATGATTCTTGGGAAGTATTATGGAAAATGGAGTAAGTCAGACACAAAAATATATTTTTGCAAGCTTCTACTTGTACATGGTATTCAGAGTGCTCTCATCCATGGATACTGAAGGGACTGGGAAATAGGAAATTACTGTCATTGGGTTTTTTTTTTTGGGGGGGGAGTAAGTACATGCAAAGGACCTCGCACATGTGTCATTTCACCACTCCTGGGAATAACTTTCTTTATTTTAGAAACAGAGACCATAGCACTAGAAATTCTCTGATACCATGGCACTCCCATGTGGTGTGGGGCTTGAAGCCAAGTCACATGCACAGCAAGCCAAGTGCCCTACTAGGTGAGCTATTGCATTCCCCAGCAAATTTTTAAAAATAACCATTTTACTTATTTAAGAAGATAAAAGGAGGAGAACAACATGACACTCTAGCACATGTGGTGCTATGGACCAAACTCAGGTCTTCATGCTTGCAAGTTCAAAGCTCTATGACAACACAACCTCCCAGGATAGGGAGCCAGTATAAGTATAGGGTTCTGCTGTAAGAAGATGGAAAAGATTCTCATGGTGGACGGTCACTACATTGATGCACATGTGAATGTAAATGACACTGGATGATACATTTTAAACAATTATAATGGTAAATTTTATGTTATGCATATTTTATTGCAATTAAATACATTCTGATAAAAAGAAGTATCAGGACATAGTTGCATGGATAAAGATGGGGGGAAATAAATTGTTTAAATGTCAATGGAGTGTCGCATTCTGTTAAAAAAAACACACTAAGCAGCATGCACATGCCTAGCTGCCTTAGGTGATAGCTTCATAATTTGGAGACAGAGGAAGCAGCTAGGTGAAGTGTTATCTTAGGAGGAACTCTTGGGTGATAAAGAGACAAAGAAAAAAAATTGTCACATCATGTTGGAGTTCAAAGCAAAAAAAAAAAAATGCTGGGGTTATACTTTGTCTTCCAGCATTGCCCCATAGCACCCTGCCCCCATGTTCATTTCTTCCACTCATCTGTATTCATTCACTAGTCAGAAAGCAGCACAAAATGGGAGTGTGTGTGTGTGTGTGTGTGTGTGTGTGTGTGTGTGCCTGTGTGTGGGTACAGTGATAGACAGTGCGATGTGACAAATTCCTACTCATATATCCACTGCACAAAGTGAACAGATGTTGTTTTCATACTTATTTCCTATTATGCTTCTGCTCGTTTAAGAGCTAAAAGCACGTAGAATTTAAATTTCCTAAATCACTATTACTTTCTTCAGTTCAATTCTTGCTCTCTTTACTACTATGGATTTTAGTGTGTCTATATGTCCAACACAGAGTATCCTGCATTCTTGTGGACTTTACGTTTTTATACGGCATCAAGCTGTGTGTTACATATTACTTAGCAATGTTTTTGCAACGTTTCTGGTTTGCTGCATAAAAATCCAGATCATTAACTGAGGAATAGTGTTTTATCATAAGACCATAATCATGAATCATGGTTTAATTTTAATTTTCCACTTCTGTACTAAAGGCTATTTGAATGGTGCCCAATGTTTGGTCCTAACAAATGATGTTCCAGTGCATACCCTTCACAGGTCTCCTTCCACATCCTGGTCTCAATGCTCAGGACTAGGCTCTGTTCAGGTACAGCTTCTACACTACTATGAGCAGTATCATGTATGCATGTGATAAATGTCTCTTGTTTTATCTCACCTGAGACAGTTCAGCTTTCCTACACAGAAGCCAGGAAAATGGAAGAGTGTTTTTTTAGGGGCATGAGTGATGGTGCAACCAATAGAGCACATATGTAACCATGCACAAGGACCAGTTTCAAACCCCAACCCCCTACCCCTTCATCTGCATGAGGCAGGGTCCATGAACATGAAACAACACTACAGGTATCTCTCTCTCTTCCTATCATCCTTTCCTCTTTTGATTTCTCTATCTCTTTCCAGTAAATAAATAAATGATTTTTTTTAAAAGGTAGTGAAAAAGTTTTTTATTTTATCTGTGTTAGGAAGGGGATTGCATGGCAACACAAAATTGACAAAGACTTGTTGTCATAAAATACCAAGAACCCCCTCCTTTGAGAAGTGCTGCTGATTTTTCATCTTCTGAATCTTTGTTGTGGAATATGTGCATTTGAAAGTCTGACTAGACAATGGCAATGTGCTTCCTGAAGTGCCTGTTCATCTCAATTTCTTGCCAAATTTCTGTCAGCCTTTGAGTTTATAATACTGTAAAAGGCATAAAATCATATATTGTAATTTATACTTTCATTTCCTGATTTTACCAGTAGTGTGGAAAACTAATATTTATGTTGCTCATTTTATCTATTTATTTATCCATCTACTTATAATCTACCTAACCTATCATTAATTAGATAATTTGATTCAATAGAAGATTCAATAGATTCTTTTTTAAAAGTATTTTTTATTCTGGATAGAGAGAGAAATTGAGAGGGAAGAGGGAGATAGAGAGGGAGAGAGATATCTGTAGCCCAGAAAGTGAGGACAGGAGGCTTGAACCTGGGTCCTTGTGCACTGTAATGTGCGTGCTCAAACAGGTATGCCACCACTGCCCCCCACCCCCAATAGATTCTTATTGACAAATTAGTGTGTTTCAGTGGTTCTAGAACTACCTTGAGAGATTCTGATTCCACAAATCTAGGAAAGGAGCAGAATTCTGTTTTCAACAAATGCCCTAGAACATCCCGATGCAGGCATAAATAAATAAATAAATAAAATATTTCTTGAGAAATATTTGGTCAAGGCAATTTAATGTCATCCTTAAGACTATGACAATTCCTGAACACCAGGGGGCAGGTGAAGCCCAATGGCAAGATAAGGCATACTTTCTTTGTTAAAGAATGTAGCGAATTCTGGTGCCTCAACTAAAACTCCAGGAAACTGCAGAGTTTTGTCAAGTACAAATTAGAGGGGTAACTCGAAACTGGTCAGGAGCAAACCTTTGTTCTAGAATTTACTTTGCCTGGGTACTTGATTTCTTCATATGAAAAAACTCGAAGTTAGACCAGATAATTAAACAAGCTCATTCCAGCCCTTACTTTCTGCGAGTTATCTAAAAATCTTATACATTGCCTTATACTTTGGGATGGCTGATTTTTATCCAGTATTTCCAATTTTCTAATATGGACTTTCATTACTTTTCTGATGGAAAAGAAAATAACCCAAAATATTTTAAATAACATCTCTCACTACTCAAAAGGGTCTTCATAACTGACGTGCTTTTATTCCACCTTTTAAGCTCACTTTCCATGAGGATAGAGACAAAATCTAGATACAGACTTATCCAACAGATTGCTTGAAACACATTTAGACTTCATTTTAATAGGCAAAATTTAATCTGTGGCTCTATACAAGATGGCAAACATGAAATTGAATAGTCCCAAGATTCAATATCAGCCAAAATCACATACAACATGGAGACAGCAGTGATACTTAAATATTTAATAATACACTGCATTTTTTTTTACTTCTGGGCTTCAAGTTTTCCAACAAAGTAATTCTCAAGCCATAATTTTAAAAAGTAGACAACCTTCCAAAAAGTCTCCCAAAGCAAAAGTAAACTCCTCAGAGCACTCCCCCTGCAGTGAGCTTGCTGCAGGCAGAGACATATCAGCAATGAACAACAGAAGCCAGAAATGGTTTGGATCTTGCCCTGAGCTGGTGTCTGCTGAACATGAATACAGGAAAAGAAGGCATTTCCAATACCCACTTATTAGCATGTCTGGAGAATCACTGAAGGGAAATGATAGGGCTTTTCCAACCAAAGCTCCCATATATTTACAAATACTTAGTACTGTTCCAATCTGCAGAGTAATCCAGTCACTGCTCTCAGGGCAGACAAAGGATGTGCAGACAGACACTGACTAATCACTCCAGCGGGTTTCCTAAGAAAGGCTCCTACCACCTCTTTGTTGCTTATGCCATAAATCTATGTATTCCTCTCCTTGTCAAAAAAGTTTCCATTTATCAAACTCTAACAGCACTCTCTCTAAAACATGTCCTTTCTATTTGTTCTCATTTCTAAGGCCACTACCCTTATCCAATTCAATATCATTGTTCCCTTAGACTACTTCAATAGCTTTATTATTTACACATGTGACTCCTGAAATAAATTGTTCTTCAGATGGTGACCATATTTATGTATCATATCATTTCTAACTCTTGCTTTAAACTCTTCTGTCTTCTGATTACCTCTCAAATCTCATTTTGTGACATTCTTCCCTTCTTTATTTCCTTTCTTTCCTTCTTCCCTTCCTCCCTTCCTCTTCTAAATCCATTGTCACTTTGTGTCACACCATTTAGAGCACAGCTACCTTTCAAGACAGTCACAAAACTGACTCCATCTCAGCATCCCATTTCTCACAGATAAGACCTTTCTGGAATACAAGATCCTAAATATAACCAACCTGCATTTCTGTTATTCTCTATCCCTGTTTATCTCCTATATACTTCTGAAATCATGTTAACTACTTGCTGACCTCCTCTCCCCATCTTCCACTAAAAGGTAAAGTCCACAAGGAGTGAGATCTTGCTCCTAGGAAAATTGCATATAATGAATACTCGGTGACTATTTGTCAAATGAAGGAATGTTTTGTCTTAGACTAAAACAGGACCCATTCTTCCAGTGTACTTTCTTCATTCAGATGTACCCTTTTTTTTTTTTGAGGGGGCTGGAAGACAAGTTTCTAAGTTTGTAAAGGAGATTTCTATTTATCTATAGACATCTTCATTGTTGCTCCAAAACTAGGTGGAAGCAGTGTTCATGGATCTGAAAACAGAAGATTCTTTGGCTGCATGAAATGAACTTATACAGTGTGTCTTGACTGAGGGATTATTACGGAGGATGTCATGGTGAAAGAAATGGGCATAGATTCTGAGTGGGGTAACTGTCTATTACAGGGAATGAGGCAAGTAGATATTTTTTAGGTGGTAAGGAAATTTGTTGAGATATTCTGGTCTGGTGTTCAGCACTGGGGAGTTCACCAAGTAAGAGGATTGATTAGCTGAAATTTCAAATGCATTTCATCTCAAGGCAATTCCACTTTACTTTAGAAAGAACCACAGAGTAGTAGTGAAAGCCAGTATTTTATACAATATCATGACTTATAATTACTTTTACATGTCCAGTATCTCTAGTTTGTCAAATCAATTCCATGAAGTTAATTGAATAGTTATAATATGAATGTATACTATTCATGTAAGTATAAGAGTCACGATCTATACAATAAACTAACACCAAACCTAGATTGGAATCAAGATCTTAATATGAGCTTCCAAGAAAATAGTAAAGCAATAAAAGAGTGCATGAGGCATTTTCTGGATCAACTTTTTGCAAACCACAAACACCCAACTCACCAGATTTTGACAAATATATACACTCCAATATCCACTGCCACAATAAAAACACAGAACATTTCTATCCTCTGAGAAATTCTTTCATGTCTGTTTGCCTTCTATCTTCCCCCTTCTCCTACACAACCACTGCTCTTTTTTCTGTTGCTACATATTAGTATACTTCTAGAATTTCATATGAAGTGATTCATAAAGTCTCAACAGTGTGTGTGTGTGTGTGTGTGTGTGGCCTGTGCAAGGTTCCTGGTTAAAGCCTCTGGCTCCCCACCAGCAGAGGGGGTTACTTCATGAGTGGTAAAGGAGGTCTGCAGGTGTTTATCTTTTTTTAAAATTTTTTTTTAATAAAAAGTAAACACTGAAAAAAACCATAGAATATGAGGGGTACAACTCCACACAATTCCCACCACCAGAACTCCGGATCCCATTCCCTGATAGTTTTCCTATTCTTTATTTCTCTGGGAGTATGGACCCAGGATCATTATGGGGTGCACAAGGTGGAAGATCTGGCTTCTGTAATTGCTTACCTGTTGAACATGGGTGTTGGCAGGTTGATCCATACTCCCAGCCTCTCTCTCTTTCCCTAGTGGGGCCGGGGTTCTGGGGAAGCGGGGCTCCAGGACACATTGATGGACCTGTATTTATCTTTCTTTCCTCTCTGTCTTCCCCTCCTCTCTCAATTTCTCTCTGTCCTATCCAACAACAACAGCAATGGCAACAATAAGGGCAACAAAATGGTCTCCAGGAGCAGTGGATTCGTAGTGCAAGCACCGAGTTCCAGCAATAACAACCCAGGAGGCAAAAATAAATAAATAAATAAATGAAGTAAATAAAATATTTGTTAAAAAGAATATGGATTAAATTTAGTAGAACACAGTACTTACATGCATATATGACTTCATTTTTATCACTACACATGCAAAAACTGATAGTCTGCCTACCCTTCTCTCACAAAATCTTTCTTTTCTTTTTTTAAATATATTTATTTATTTCCTTTTGTTGCCCTTGTTGTTTTATTGTTGTAGTTATTATTGATGTCACCATTGTTGGATAGGACATAGAGAAATGGAGAGGGGAGGGGAAGACAGAGAGGAGGAGAGAAAGATAGACACCTGCAGACCTTTGTTCATCTTTGATAAGATGAACAAAAATGTTCATCTTATCAAAGACTGAAATCGAGGAATGTGATCGGGTTGGGGGTGGGGTGGGGTGCGGTGGGGTGGTGATGGTGAGTGTGTGTGTGTGTGTGTGTGTGTGTGTGTGTGTGTGTGCGTGCGCGCGTGCGCGCACCCCTCAGCTATTTGGCTTCTGAACCAAAATGGGATTTTTTTTGGGCTGATGAAAAAACTCTCACCTAGGAATGTACCTACTTTGCCATAGGTATGACGCAGGATTGAGCCCTTGTCCCCCATGGCTTGGGGAAGTTTTGATGCTGTGATGTGTACCTCTATCTGAAAAAAAAAAAACATTCTAGAATGGTAAATCTCTGATGATAATAACAACAAAAATGTTTTTTTCTAAAGACATTTTTAGAGAAATCTTTTTTTTAACTCATTTTTATTTTATTGGCTAGAGACAGAGAGGTATGTGAAGGAAAGAAGACAGAGCAGAAAAGGGAAAGAGATATATGCAAGACTGCTTTACCACTAATGAAACTTTCCCCCTACAGATGGGTGCCAGGGGCTTGAACCTGGGTCCCTGAACATAGTGGCAAACTGTGCAATGGAAACAATTGAGTGGATTATTGTTGAAGCTCCATAATATTACAAAAGGCATCCAGACAAGGAAATATACCATAGAAAATACTTTTTGACAAAAAAGGTGACCCTGCGGTATAACCCCTCTACCATAATCATGTTATCATTTGAGTGGGAGGTAACAATATAAACAGTATACTGAAAGGGGTACCACCTGTGACCCCGAGTAGATATTTGTTTACCTGCTAAAAACTGGCAGAAATAGTGTTGCTGGGTGGGTTTAGATAGTATAATGGATATGCAAAGAGACTCATGCCTGAGGCTCCAAAGTCCCAGTTCAGTCCCCCACACCACTATAAGTAAGGGCTATTACTACAAATCTACCCCTTCTGGTGGCCATGTTTTTTTATTTTATTGGGTAGAACAGAGAGAAATTGAGAGGGGAGGGGGAAATAGAGGAGAGAGAGAGAGAGAGAGAGAGAGAGAGAGAGACCTGCAGACGTGCTTCATAATTTGTGAAGCATCACCCCTGCAGGTGGGGAGCCTGAAGATTGAACCTGGATCCTTGAACTTAACACTATGTATGCTTAACTGGGTGTGCCACTGCCTGGCCCCCTTGTTTTCTTTTCTCTGTTTAATTTTCAGTGTCACTTATTTTCTCTTTCTTATTATTAGCTACTTCTACTATAGACTACACTGCCATAATTAAATCTTCATTAAAAAAATACCATTTTTACTTAGGCTAAAATGCTTAAAATGGATTACCAGACTTATGTAATTCAGTCTCACAATTTTTTTCATAGTTTGCTAGACATTGAAAAACTAGTTTCTAGAAAACTTATATCACCTAGACTGATTACCCCCACCCACTATTACTTCTGTGCAACCAAATTGAATTTCATGAGTTAAGAGAGTAAAATGAAAATGGCATAAATCTAAGACATAAAATGGAAATGAATTGTTAAGGAATTGTTTCTGGGAGAAGTCTGTTTCAGATATTTTGTCTCAGAGAGGACATCCATCCTGTGATTTGATCCTTATAAAGTTAGAAATGAATCTCTGGAATTCTTTAGAGTTAGCCAATATGCATTATTAAGTGCCTTCACAGAAACTAAGCTAAACGCTTCATGTATATGATCTGAAGTAACCCTTGGAATAAAATGGAACTAAGAAACTGCAAATGAATGGTCCAGGAGGTGGCACAGTTGATAAAAGCATTGGATTCTCAACCATGAGGTCTTGAGTTCGATCCCCAGAAGCACATGTACTGGAGTGATGTCTGGTTCTTTCTCTCCTCTTATCTTTCTCATAAGTAAATAAATAAATTCTTTTAAAAAAGAAAAGAAAAGAAACTGCAAATGGGCTGAGGATGGTGGACCAGAATTGTGACCATATATATCTGAACTTGACTATAAATCTCAAGTTGATGTCTTCATGGACTATTCTCCTTGGGTCACACAGCATATATCTACACAATCTTTAAAGTTTATTGACATGGTTACAAGCATTTACAAACTGAAAAATGCCACATAAAACTCAAATGTAAAACTTGAGAGGGGGCTGGACGATAGCACACCCAGTTAAGTGCACATAGTATAAAGTGCAAGGATCCTGGTTTGAGCCCCTGATGCCCTGCCTGCAGGGTGGTTGCTTCACAGGTGATGAAACAGGTCTGCAGGTGTCTGTCTTTCTCTCCCCCTCTCTATCTTCCCCTCCTCTCCCAATTTCTCTTTGAAAGAGAGAAAGAACAAAAGGAAGGAAGGAAGGAAGGAAGGAAGGAAGGAAAGGAGGGAAGATGGAAGGAAAGAAGGAAGGAAGGAAGGAAGGGAGGGAGGGAGGGAGGGAGGGAGGGAGGGAGGGAGGGAGGGAGGGAGGGAAAGAGGGAAAGAAAGTTTGTAGGGAGTGGAGTGGTGGATTTATCGTGCCAGCATTGAGCCCCAGCAATATCCCTGGTTGCAAAAAAGAAAGTAAGAGAGAAAGGAAGGAAGGAAGGAAAGATGGAAGGAAGGAAAGATACAGGGAGGGATACTGCCTTACATATTCACATGAAATATGATTTTACATATATATTGAGCAGATATACACACTATATCTAGCTAGATATAAGGCAAAACTGCTCTCTCACTAGTCTGTCTCATTATTCTCTAAGTACCACTTTTGCTACAAAAGGTGCAATGAGTTTTTGATAATGATTCTGTCATTTGAAAAATATGTGTTGAACCTTTGCTTTATGCCAGGCTTTCTGGGAACTTAATAAATTTCAACTCAATACCTGGTGTATAGTCTCTACAGTGTAAGAATTATTAGCTTTGTTTGACAGATAAGGACATTGGGGTAGAAAGCTGAAGTGTCTTATTCAAAGTCACTTGCTGGAAAATAGGCAACATGATTCTAATGCTCTTTTGTTTGGCTCCAAGTCACCTGCCCTTTCCACTTGAATATGCTGAGCCTATAGGGACTCTTGACCCTCCTTCAGTTCATCCCTAAATCCTGTATTTTTGTTTTTGTATCTGCACTTTTTTACAATGCTTAACTCTGACTCATGTTTCCCAATAGATTTATGTGAGAAAAGAAACATTTTTTGTTCAGATCAATATTACTCTCAGTACCTTTCACATGCCTGGAACCTACTAAGCATTTATTAAATATCTGCTGATCAAATGAAGGAAAAATGGTGGTGCCTTCTTCCTCTCACCATTATAGCTTCATACTGAATTGTGTTTTGCTGGAGAGGATACAGATTGGAATAAAACTTGATAACAATAGTCTCAACAGCTGTAATATAAACATGCATTTTGTATTTTGCTTATTTAGAGCCAATATGCAAAGATGAAATCCACTTAGACAAAAGTCCAGGGAGGAAATCTGTCCTTTGATATTGGTCTCTCTACAACATTACTTTACCTCAGACCAAGATGACAAAGCTAGCCACATGTCTTTTGTTAAAACAGAACTGCCTTCTCAGAACAGTTGTGTACTAACTGTTCCCAGGTCCTTGGTACAAGCCTAGGACTGATGATTGCTTTTTAAAAAATGATCTTGGCGTAATTGATTCATTGTGATAGTGTCTGAACAAGATTTCAACATGCCAGGGCCTCCTAATAGTTATAAAATAGGAAATCACCCTGCCCTCCAGAAGAGAAAAGAAAAGTCACGGAGAGAGAAGCACTGAGTTACAAACCATAAAGGGAGATTATTGATCTTAGCTTTACCACTTACCACCTCTTCAACCTTGCTGAAGCTGTGATTCCTCCTGGCTGTACCTTCAATTTTCATATTTGTACATTTGAGGGCACTGAAATGACCAGGAAGGACAGTAATGAGGTGTACCAACTTTCTCACTATTCCTATCTTCTACTATAGACATTGCTAGTCAATTACTCACTTTCTCTCTCTCTGTCTCTCTCTCTCTTTCTCTCTCTCTCTCTTTTAAATTTTATTGGGGGGGGAGTTAATGAATTACAGTGTATCTATTTACACATATGTATGGTTTCCCCATTCTCTGTAACAGGTGTATGCGACACACTTTTATCCCCTCCCCCCAGTCAGGGGCCCTAAATCCCTTACTCCCCCAGACCCCTTATTCCTTCCCCTCCCCAGTGTCTCCTCTCCTTCTTCTTCTTCTTCTTCTTCTTCTTCTTCTTCTTCTTCTTCTTCTTCTTCTTCTTCTTCTCCTTCTCCTTCTCCTTCTCCTTCTCCTTCTCCTTCTCCTTCTCCTTCTCCTTCTTCTTCTTCTTCTAGCGTTTGCCCTTCTTCTGTAGCCAGTCAACAGCATCAGGTTGAGCCTGATGTAAAGTTTCGAGACCTCCTTTGAATCTGGAGAGGTGGCAGTCGCTGACTATGTATGTGGGTCATAGTCTGTCTGTAGCCACAGGGGCAGTTCGGGTCGTCTCTGGCTCCCCAGCGATGGAACATAGCGGCGCACTGGCCATGGCCTGTTCGATAGCGATTGAGGAGGGCCCAGTCATAATGTGCTAGGTCAAAGCCGGGTTGACGCTTGCAGGGGTCTGTGATGAGGTGTTTGTTCTTTACCTCAGCTGACTGCCAACTCTGTTTCCAAGAGTCTGGAACAGAGAAGTTCAGTGTAGGCGTAGGGGACCGATTGGGTGACGAGACGTCAAGCGTTGAACAGGGTGGGCGAAGATATCCGCGTATATTGGCAGGTCTGGTCTAGCGTAGACGTGGGAAATGAACTTAGATGATGCCGCATCCCGACGAATATCTGGTGGGGCGATGTTGCTAAGAACTGGCAGCCATGGAACCGGGGTGGAACAGATGGTTCCAGAAATTATCCTCATGGAGGAATATAATTTGGAATCGACCAAGTGGACATGGGGGCTACGGAACCATACTGGGGCACAGTATTCTGCAGTGGAAAGCATAATGCCAGAGATGATGATCGTAGTGTGGAAGCGCTCGCGCCCCATGAGGAGCTGGTCAGTCTTGCAATGATGTCCAGTGTCCCTTATTCTGCTGCAGTACCCCTTTCCCTAGTTCTAGTTTCATCTTGTGTTCCCCTGTTCCTACCTTTTTCTCCCAAGTTCCACCTATATCCAGAGTTATCTCATATACATCCTTCTTTTCTTTCTTTTTAAAATATTAAATAGAGACAGAGAGAAATTGAGCAGGAAGGGAGAAGGAGAGAGGGAGAGAGACAGAGAGACACCTGTAGCACAGCTTCACCACTCATGAAGCTTTCCCCCTGTAGGTGAGGACCAGGGGCTTGAACCCAGGTCCTTATGCATTGTAATGTGTACACTTAACCAGATGTGCCACCACCTAGCACCCATACTTCTTTTCTTGACCTTTCTCACTGAACAATTTTCCTTCTGTTTCTAGCAAGATAAGGCAAAATTTGATATTTAAGAGGTTCTGTTCTGATGTCTGGGTCTTTGATGGTTGGCTGTGGTTTACTCACATTGGTTATATCACTTTGTCCTTTCTGCCCTCCTTTACCCTATTTGTTTGCTTCTTTTGTTGCCTTTGTTTGAGTTTCCATTTATATTCTACCACCTCATTTGGAGTTAGAGTTTCTTTACTTCTTTTTTGTGGTGCTCCTTTCACTAGTTCTTGCAAGACAGGGGTCTTGGTGAATTCTTTCAGTTTCTGCATGTTTGGAAAGCTTTGATTTCTCCATCATACTTGAGGGATAATTGGGCAGGATACATTACATGTAGTTACTAATTATTATCTCTTAAGATTGTAAAATTTTCATTTCATTTCCTTCTTGTTTTGGGTTTGGTAGAGAAATCTGATGATAATCTGGTGGTTCTGTCTCTGTATGTCAGCTTCTTCCTTTTCTTGGCAGTTTGCAATGTTTTTTCCTTGTCCTTGCTTTTGGACAATATTACTGTGATTTTTCTTGTTTTTTGTTTTTGTTTTTAGGGTTTGGTCACTTTGGATACCTTTCAGTTTCTGCTGTATCTAGTTTTTGACCATTGCCCAGATGTGGGAAGTTTTCTGAAATTATTCCTCTGAATATGCTCTCTGTTCCTTTCTCTTCATCTTCAAAGACCCCTGAAACTTTCACAGTCTTCCTTCTGATGGAGTCTGCTAATTCACAGAGGATTGTTTCATTTCTCATAAACTTTTCTTCTTCAACTGTTTTGCTTTCTGAGAGTGTGGTGGTTTTGTCTTCTAGATTTGGTACTCTATCTTCAAGCTGGTCTATTCTGGTTAAAAGACCTCTCAGTTAGGCTAACGTGCTGTCAAGTCTATCTTTTAGCTCCAGTATTTGTTCTTGGAGCTTTCTTTGTGAAAATCCTAATTCTTTGGTAAATAGGTCTTAAGATTCCTTAATTTGTATTTGTATGTTAAGATTGGAGTCCTGAATTGCCTTCTTAATTGGCTTTCTGAAATCACATTTAGACATGTTTTCATAATCCTTATGGAGATGAATATTTGTATTCTTCCCCCCATCTTTGTATTGTGTGTGATTTCTGCTATTCAACTGGCAGGTGGCTCTGTGTTTATATTTTTATGGTGGTGTTGCAGGGTGAGGAGTATCTTCCCTGTTTACTTAAGTTCAGTTGGGGTAAACCTGCAGTGGGTGGTGGGTGATTCAATATGGTTTCCCAAGACTTCATTTCCTACTCCTGTTCTAAGTTACCCATGGCTCGAGGGGCTGGGTGGTGGTGGTGGTGCACTTGGTTGAGTACACATGTTATCCATGGCTTGGTGGTTGTTACTCTTTGGCCAAACCTCTAGATCTCCCATGGCCTATTTCTTTTCTTTTTTTTATTTATTCCCTTTTTTTGCCCTTGTTATTTTATTGTTGTTGTTATTGATGTTGTCTTTGTTGGATAGGACAGAGAGAAATGGAGAGAGTAGTGGAAGACGGAGAGAGAGAGAGAGGATGATAGACACCTGCAGATTTGCTTCACTGCTTGTGGGGAGCTGGGGGCTTGAACCGGGATCCTTACTCAGGTCCTTGCCCTTTGCGCCATGTGCGCTTAACCACTGCGCTACCGCCCGACTCCCCCATGGCCTATTTCCTATTGATCCAGATTCATAAAATTTATCACTGCATTCTATACAGTGCTCACTCATCAGTCACTGCCCATTCACAGGTCAACAATTCTTTCCTTTTTGGTGTGTTGGATAAAAGAGAAGGCATTACACTAGGGCCATTACTATGTTCAAAAATCTTCATTGCACTACTTAGTAATCACCTCCCAGCCATGGTAACATCAGGAGCATGCTTTCATCAGCTTGTCCCACCCACCACCCCTAGATGCAATGCTGATTTGGAATCAGGCTTTCTTTGGGGATCAAGTGATATAAATTTACAATAGTTGTTGTGGAAGCAAGCTAAAGGCCTTTTTATTGTATCCATGAGTTTCTTGAAACATATGTTAGAAGACTATCTTGGTTATCACTATGGGAATCTTCATGTAGAGCATGGCCTTTTATTTGTTTCTACTTCTGTTACTAATGTTTGTCTAGTGCTATTTTAAGTTTCATGGTTTTGTGATGTTGAGGTCATGAAGGGAATCTTAGAGTTAAAATACATGGTGTTTTTATTAATTTGGATGCATTTATAGATCTTGAGAGGCCTGGGGGTGATAAAAATCTGAGTTATGCATTGCATTAAGGAGAGTTATATAAAGCCTGTTGAATATTAATTTCGTAATGATTCATCTTACAGTTTTACAAGACTAGATATAAAAAGATACTGTGAATAATTGAGCCCAGGGTCTATAAAATGAAGTGTAGGGAAGAGAGAGTAATTGGAATTGAAGAGACCTGAGTTTTTTCCCTTCTTTTCTGCACTCAAACTAATTCAACTCAGTCCCTACCTGCAAAATCATGCTCTCTAATTTCTTTGAGCATTAGATAAAGATGTGATAAAGAATCAAAGTTAATAAAATATAACTTTACATATAATAAAATATAGATATTTTCTATCTTCTTTTTCATTATTTTAGCTTAGCCTTTCAATATAGTTGATCTTTATAGGCTGGATACCTCATACATCTTTTTACAGGTTTCATTTTCCAAATTTGCTCTAAAATAGTACAAATGCTGTTTTTCTTTGTTTGCATATGGTAGTGGCTCACATTTGTGATTTCATCATTTCTGTGCTGATTTTTCCTTCTTTTTACTTCAGGTAGAGTGACACAGAGAGGAGAGACATCACAATACTAGAGTGTCCCCTAGAACCACAGTATTCCCATGTGGTACTAGGTCTTGAACATGGGTCTCATAACTGGCAAGGAATATGCTCTACTGGGTGAGCTATCCTTTGGGCACCAGTAATTAAAAGAAAGACTTTGTGGGAGTCGGGCGGTAGCATAGTGGGTTAAGTGCAGGTGGTGCAAAGTGCAAGGACCAGCATAAGGATCCCGGTTCGAGCCCCCATCTCCCCACCTGCAGGGTCGTAACTTCACAGGCAGTTCACAGTGAAGCAGGTCTGCAGGTGCCTATCTTTCTCTCCTCCTCTCTGTCTTCCCCTCCCCTCTCCATTTCTCTATGTCCTATCCAACAATGGTGACATCAATAATAACTACAACAATAAAACAACAAGGGCAACAAAAGGAAATAAATAAATATATTTAAAAAAAGAAAAGAAAGATTTTGTGAGAGAAGGGTAGGCAGACTATCAGTTTTTGCATGTGTAGTGATAAAAATGAAGTCATATATGCATGTAAGTACTGTGTTCTACTAAATTTAATCCATATTCTTTTTAACAAATATTTTATTTACTTCATTTATTTATTTATTTATTTTTGCCTCCTGGGTTGTTATTGCTGGAACTCGGTGCTTGCACTACGAATCCACTGCTCCTGGAGACCATTTTGTTGCCCTTATTGTTGCCATTGCTGTTGTTGTTGGATAGGACAGAGAGAAATTGAGAGAGGAGGGGAAGACAGAGAGGAAAGAAAGATAAATACAGGTCCATCAATGTGTCCTGGAGCCCCGCTTCCCCAGAACCCCGGCCCCACTAGGGAAAGAGAGAGAGGCTGGGAGTATGGATCAACCTGCCAACACCCATGTTCAACAGGTAAGCAATTACAGAAGCCAGATCTTCCACCTTGTGCACCCCATAATGATCCTGGGTCCATACTCCCAGAGAAATAAAGAATAGGAAAACTATCAGGGAATGGGATCCGGAGTTCTGGTGGTGGGAATTGTGTGGAGTTGTACCCCTCATATTCTATGGTTTTTTTCAGTGTTTACTTTTTATTAAAAAAAAATTTTAAAAAAAGATAAACACCTGCAGACCTCCTTTACCACTCATGAAGTAACCCCCTCTGCTGGTGGGGAGCCAGAGGCTTTAACCAGGAACCTTGCACAGGCCACACACACACACACACACACACACACACACACACACTCACCATCACCACCCCACCGCACCCCACCCCACCCCCAACCTGATCACATTCCTCGATTTCAGTCTTTGATAAGATGAACATTTTTGGCCATTTAAATAGTTCCCATCTCATGCTTCCGCTGTGCCTTTTTGCTTTTCTACCTCCTAAAGAAGGTAACATCCCTCAAAAATGGGGAGGAGAGTGGATAAATGTCCCAGCCTCATGTTCCTGGGGAGAAAGGCACTAGTTGCGATCTTGGCTTTGCGTTTCTCCTTCTCTTGCTCACTTTCAGCACCATCAATCCTGCTTCCCAAGACTCTTCCCCTTCCATGTAAATTCCTACAGCCAAAATCTTCAGGTTTGTTTTTAGAGAACCTCGGATCAAGAGAGCTCAGAAGCAAATGTCAAGCTAGTAACAGGTAGTAGAACACAGGGTCAGCACAACAGCCCATTTGGATATTGTGCTGCTTTGTTATGGGTGCAACTCAGCTTTGAGTCTGATCCCACTGCATTAAAGGAAGCTTAAATGCTGTGGTCTCTTTTGTTCTCTCTCTCTGCCTCTCTATTTCTGTAAAATAATAATAATAAAATAAAATAGACTCCCCCAAAGTTCTCACAAATGGTGTGAAATAGAATCCATTAATTTCTAGGATATGTGCCTCACTGTACAACTATTTATTAGACTTCTCCACTGGCTCACACACATACTAGATATGCAGTGGTGAACTAGATGTTGTAATGACATTAATAACTATAAAAATTCACTATGGAAGTATAAGAAATATAGGAGAGACCAACAAAGGGAGGAAATGTAATTTTCCCCTACCCTTCTGAGCTCTCTTCTTTATTATTAAAGTAAAGCATATATTATGGAAAATCTAGAAAATACAACTAAGAATACAGAAAGAAAATCTATTTTTAGTTCCAGAGGGCATTTCTCCCTTTTAATTTCAGATAGGACAGAGAGAGAAGGTGAGACTAATGTAATTGCAGAATAATGAAAGAAATATATGCAGAAGTTTGTTAACATGGATTCCTCATATATGCATAAGAGACTATCAAGAGAAAAGTGAGTAACTCAAAGAGTTACTTCAGAATTCAGACTTAAGGGCCAAATAAATACTTCACTGGGTAGGGTTCATGTCTTGACATGTACATGGCTAGGTTTGAGCCCAGGCATCACATGGAAGATCTCTCTCTTTCTATATTTCTATCTCTCCCTCTTTATGTTTCAAAGAGAAAGCATCCCAGAGCACGGAAATGATATGTGCTGAAAAACAACAAAAATTCAAGTTTAAATGATCTCTTAGTATAGAAAGTGAGAAGGAACACGTAGGCCTTTTAGGGGAGAGTAAATGATTTTTAGGAAAACAAAATTGTTTTGTTCTGTTAATTGAGAGAGCCTGGCTCTTCTAACAGGTGGCAAGAAATACTCTAATTATTCCAAGGTCTCCAAAGATGGTTTCAGTTAGTTTGATAAACTCCTACATGGTGGCACACCCCAAAGTATACTCAGAACAATCTAATACTTACAAACCTCTAGGTTTCACACACTCCTAGAAAAATCTGAATCAGCTCAATTCTTCCAAAACGTGTGCACTTCTCCACAAAGCTTAATATGCTAAGAAAATGCAGTAAAAACAGCTTCAGTGCTTCTGTTTATGATCGATTGCCTTTTTTCCTTACAGAAACCTTGTAAGAGTTTGACTTCTTATCTTTATTATTCTCACTGCATACTAATACCTCAAACATTTTAGTAAATTATGTTTCTCTACTTCCTACTTCAGATTCATTTTACTGATTTAACGAGCTTTGGCTAATTACTGCATTTCACCTTGCCTATGAGAGCACAGCAATGTTTGTGATGAAATCTCTAGTTAGCTCACTCAGAACAGAAAAAAAAAATGAGGGTGGGATGGGTAATATAGGAATGATAACAGTTTATTTTATGCCAGATACAACTGCTAAGAATAAATGCATCTATGTGTGTATGTATGTATTTAATTTAGCCATATGTTTACTACACATTCATTTGTATGTATCAGGCACTAATAAAGACACCAAATTAGCTCAAATACCTCTTAGCTCTACATTTCCCCAACGGAGGCACTAAATACTGTAGATAAGGACCCTTGAACTAGATTACATATTTTAAATTCTGGCTGCACCTTTTTTAGCCAAGTGACCTTGGGCAAGTAGTGAACCAATACATGCCTCAGCTTTCCCATTTGTAAAATGGAGATTATAATAGCAGTTATATCTGCAGGGCAAGTGTGCATATTAAATGAGGTGGCATGTATCAATACAAAAAGTGTAGAAGATTGCCTGTAGTACAAAGGGAACTCAGTAACTATTACCTCTTCTGCGTTACTATTTTATAGTGTCTCCTCCACAGCACTTATGACAGTTGTAGTTCTCTCTCTTCTCTATCCAATTATTTTTTGTTTGTTTGTTCATCTTCTCTACCAGATTATAGGGTTCAGAAGAACAAAGGCTAAATTTTCTGTGCCCGGTATTGAGCTTGGCTTTATAGGAAATGCTTCACTACATTTTTGTTGTGTGGACAAACTAATGAACACATGATTCTCTGCTGAGATACATGACCCCTCTCACACACAACAAGGTGTTTACTTCAGAGATTTCCAAGGACATGTCTATCAAATGCCATTTGTTGGAAATCTCACATGGCTTTCTCCCCAGATGGTGCCTATGACAAAGGGAAGGCGTTCTGGCATGTACAAACATTACAATGCCAGATGATGAGCCAATTCACTGTATTATTCATCATCAAATGTTGTTGGCCAGGAAATGGATTGCTGTCAGCTGAGCTCAACAGAGGTCAAGTAAGGAGGTTTTGTTTTTTGTTTTTTTTTTTTGTCTTCAGGATTATTGCTGGAGCTCGGTGCCTGCACTACAGATCCACTTCTCCTGGAGGCTATTTTTTCCCTTTTTGTTGCCCTTGTTGCAATAACAACAACAACAATAATAACAATAATGTTGTTATTAATTAATAATAATATTAATAATAATAACAGCTTGCTATAATAACAATAACGTTATTATTATTGTTGTTATTGCTGTCGTCGTTCCTGGACAGGACAGAGAGATATAGAGAGAGGAGGGGAGGACAGAGAGGTGAAAAAAAGGCAGACACCTAAAGACCTCCCCTGCAGTTGGGGAGCCGGGGGCTCAAACCGGGATCCTTATGCCGGTCCATGTGCTTTGTGCCATGTGCGCTTAACCCGCTGCGCTATTGCTCAGTCCCAGGAGTCTTATTTTTAACAGTTATTTAGAATCAGAGAAGAGGCAGAGGAAGGAAGAGAGAGAAATGGCAGGAAGATGAGGGTTCAACAATAAGTTTCTGTCTTAGTTGTGCAACTTTTGGGAAATCACTTCACTTCTCTGTGCCTCTCAGCTTGCTAATCTTTATAAATGAAGGGCACAAACTGTTGTCATTAACTGAAACCTAGATGTACATCTGACTCTTTTGGAAAGTTGTTTTACTATAGATTTACTATAGGCAGGAGATACAAATATTAGAGGTGTTTCTTTTTTAGGCTATAAAATGTGTTGTAACTACTCATATTCAGTTCTCCCCAAAATAGCCACAGACATGCATGAAGCTGGATGAGTCAATTTAGGGGCTGGGGGTGGGCTATGGTTTTCTGACTCCTGCTCTAGGCCAAGTATGGACTCTCAGGTTAATGGCCAGGTCTTTGCATATTTACAAAAGTTCTTTCATGTGATCTGGGAGAGTGGTCACATTTGAGGACACTGTAAGACTCTTTGCAGCTTTTACTTTAGCTGTTTTAGCTTGTTCAGCTAGTTGTGTTCTTAGCTCAGCTATTTCAGCTTTCAGCTCTCTAATAACCTTGAGATAATTAGTGTTTTCTTCCAGAGTCTCATTTATTGTTCCTGTATTTCTGATTACAATTCTATCAAACTCTTTACTCACTCCTGTGATTATTTCCTTAGCTAGTGTTTGGATGCTGACCTCATTATTTTCTGCTTCACCTTTTGGGGGGCTTTTAGCTGGACTCTTGTCCTGGTTCCAATATTTCTTCTTGTTGGTTTAACCATTTTATATAGTATGTTATGAGGTCTCTCTCTCAGTACTTTTCAGACTACTGATCACTCTTCCCTGAATTGACTTGTGTCTATGTAAGGTAATTAAAGGTTCACAGTTGTAGAAATTGACAGTTGTTTCAATATTATTTTAATCCCTGAGTTGGAGCACAATGGCTTCAAGGCCTCTTTTGTTCTTTTTTTTTCTCTGTAGACTATGAGAGCCTGAGGGCTTTTAAAATATAAGTAGGCTTTTTAGCTTAATCGCTGACTCCTGACCAATATCTCTGAAGAACATAGATGCGAAAATATTGAACAAAATTCTAGCCAACCGGATACAGCAGTATACTAAAAAGAGTGTTCATCATGACCAAGTGGGATTTATCCTGGGCATGCAAGGTTGGTTCAATATACGTAAATCAATTAATGTGATCCACCACATCAACAAAAGCAAGACCAAAAACCACATGATCATATCATTAGATGCAGAGAAAGCTTTTAACAAAACACAACATCCCTTTATGATCAAAACACTACAAAAAATGGGAATAGATGGAAAATTCCTGAAGATAGTGGAGTCTATATATAGCAAACCTACAGCCAACATCATACTCAATGGTGAAAATCTGGAAACATTTCCACTCAGATCAGGTACTACACAGGGATGCCCACTATCACCATTACTATTCAACATAGTGTGGCAAGTTCCTGCCATAGCAATCAGGCAGGAGCAAGGAATTAAAGGCATACAGATTGGAAGAGAAGAAGTCACACTCTATTTGCAGATGACATAACAGTATACATAGAAAAACCTAAGGAATCCAACAAGAAGCTTTTGGATATCATCAGGCAATACAGTAAGGTGTCAGGCTACAAAATTAACATTCAAAAGTCAGTGGCATTTCTCTATACAAACACTAAGTTAGAAGAAATTGAAATCCAGAAATCAATTCCTTTTACTATAGCAACAAAAACAATAAAATATCTAGGAGTAAACCTAACCAAAGAAGTGAAAGAATTGTATACTGAAAATTATGAGGCACTACTCAAGGAAATTGAAAAAGACACAAAGAAGTGGAAAGATATTCCATGTTCATGAGTTGGAAGAATTAACATCATCCAAATGAATATACTACCCAGAGCCATCTACAAATTTAATGCCATCCCCATCAAGATCCCAAGCACAGTTTTAGGAGAATAGAACAAATGTTACAAATGTTTATCTGGAACCAGAAAAGACCTAGAATTGCCAAAACAATCTTGAGAAAAAAAAAAAAAAACAGAACCGGAGGCATCACACTCCCAGATCTCAAATTGTATTATAGGGTGATTGTCATCAAAACTGCTTGGTACAGGGACATGAATAGACACACTGACCAGTGGAATAGAATTGAGAGCCCAGAAGTAAGCCCCCACACCTATGGACATCTAATATTTGACAAAGGTGCCCAGACTATTAAATGGGGAAAGCAGAGTCTCTTCAACAAATGGTGTTGGAAAAAATGGGTTGAAACATGCAAAAGAAGGAAACTGAACAACCATATTTCACCAAATACAAAAGCAAATTCCAAGTGGATAAAGGACTTGGATGTTAGACCACAAACTATCAGATACTCAGAGGAAAATAGTGGCAGAACTCTTTTCCGCATAAATTTTAAAGATGTCTTCAATGAAATGAATCCAATTACAAAGAAGACTAAGACAAGCATAAACCTATGGGACTACATGAAATTAAAAAGCTTCTGCACAGCTAAAGAAACTACTACACATGGCACAGCTATTTACAAGATACTGGGTACTATACAGCCAACCCTAACAAAAGGACTTCAAAGTTAACCCAATTACCAAATAATGTGATGATAACATTAACTATCCATTGTCTTTTTGAACTCTAAGACAGCGGGAACCTCACATCTCCACTATACAGCCTATATTTCTCCCAGTCCTAGAACCTTAGGACAGGGCCCACTTTCCCACATGCCTCTCCCAATCCATATAAAATAATATTGCATCAGCCGATCACAACCTAATCAACGCAATGATTGCCACCTCAACATGCTTCAGCTCAGACTGTGTCCAGAGACTTCACGTGTGGAATGACAACTCTTCAGCTTCATTACTCGGGTGAGACCTTTCCTTTCATAGTATTCTCTAATTCCATCCCAGGTGGATCACTTTCTAACAAAGTCCCAAAACCTAGGTTCTGTGAGAGAGAGCATATGTTCACACATATCCATAAACAAGTACAAAATATATATCTGAAAGCAGAAGTACACTAGAGTTTGCAGTGAGTACCCCCCTAACACTTCCTCTCCACTATTCCAACCTTTGTGTCCATGATTGCTCAACAGTTTGTCTGGCTTTGTATGTTAACTCTCTTCTTCAGCCACCAGGTTCCAGATGCCATCAGGATGCCAGCCAGGCTTCCCTGGACTGAAGACCCCACCAATGTGGCCTGGAGCTCTGCTTCCCCAGAGACCCACCCTACTAGGGAAAGAGAGAGGCAGACAGGGAATATGGACCGACCAGTCAACATCCATGTTCAGCGGGGAAGCAATTACAGAAGCCAGACCTTCCACCTTCTGCAACCCACAATGACCCTGGGTCCATGCTCCCAGAGGGATAGAGAATGGGAAAGCTATCAGGGAAGGGGGTGGGATATGGAGATTGGGTGGTGGGAATTGTGTGGAGTTGTACCCCTTCTACCCTATGGTTTTGTTAATTTATCCTTTCTTAAATAAAAAATATATTTAAAAAAAAAGAAACTACTACCCAAACCAAGAGACCCCTCACAGAATGGGAGAAGATCTTTATATGACATACATCAGACAAGAGTTTAATAACCAAAATATATAAAGAGCTTGTCAAACTCAACCACAAGAAAACAAATAACCCCATCCAAAAATGGGGAGAGGACATGAGCAGAATATTCAACACAGAAGAGATCCAAAAGGCCGAGAAACACATAAAAAAAATGCTTCAACTCTCTGATTGTCAGAGAAATGCAAATGAAGACAACAATGAGATACCACTTCACTCCTGTGAGAATGTCATACATTAGAAAAGGTAACAGCAGCAAATGCTGGAGAGGTTGTGGGGTCAAAGGAACCATCCTCCTACACTGCTTGTTGGAATGTAAATTGGTCCAATCTTTGTGGAGAACAGTCTGGAGAACTCTCAGAAGGCTAGAAATGGGTCTACCCTATGATGGCAATTTGTCTCCTGGGGATATATCCTAGGGAACCCAACAAACCCATCCAAAAAGACCTGTGTTCACATATGTTCTTGGCAGCACAACTAGTAATAGCCAACACCTAGAAGCAACCCAGGTGTCCAACAACAGATGAGTGGCTGAGCAAGTTGTGGTATATATATACAATGGAATACTATTCAGCTATAAAAAATGGTGACTTCACCGTTTTCAGCTGATCTTTGGATGGACCTTGAAAAAATCATGTTGAGTGAAATAAGTCAGAAACAGAAGGATGAATATGGGATGATCTCTCTCTCAGGCAGAAGTTGAAAAAAAAAAATCAGAAAAGAAAACACAAGTAGAACCTAAAGTGGAATTGGCGTATTGCACCAAAGTTAAAGACTCTGGGGTAGGTGGGTGGGGAGAATACAGATCCAAGAAGGATGACAGAGGACCTAGTCGGGGTTGTATTGTTATATGGAAAACTGGGAAATGTTATGCATGTGCAAACTATTGTATTTACTGTTGAATGTAAAACATTAATTCCCCAATAAAGAAATTAAAAAAAGATGAATGCATATATAAAATAAATGCATAATAAAGGTTGAAACTATACTCTTGGTGCTGGTAAGTATACAGAAATGGGGGTGGATGGGTAAATGGACAAACAAAATCAACTGTATGGTAGTGGGAGAAAATGAATGTTTTTAATGGAGATTACACACACACACTCACACATACACACACACACACACACACACACACACACACACACACACACACACACACAGAGGATGACTTTACAGACTCATAGTCAACAGTGGTCTGGACTCAGAAAAGCCAGATTCATTTACTGTCAATAATATGACATGCAGTTCCTGTGAATAGCTTCCAGTTTGAGTCCCACTTTGACCATGCATCTGCATGACTATGAGCAAGTCACTTTGCCATGCAAGCCTCAATTTCTTTGGCCTATAAGACAGGGTGATAGCAGTATTGCTTAGGGTCTTATGAGAGACAAATATGATAATATTTGTACAATCTGGTATTTTTGCTGCACAGTGTCTACACTTATCTTTCCTTTGCATCATTCCTTGATTCTCTAAATGGAAAAAAAAAAAAAACCCTGCCTTTTCTCATTCATGTGTTAGCAGAGGACTGAGACAATTTCCTGTTGCAAGGGTACCATATGACAGGGCCCTCAGGGTCCCATATTCTCTTGGCTGCAATAGGTTTAGATATGAATAGAGGATCTGTGCTGGGTTCATTGACAGAGGTTTACTGGAAGTCTTTGCATGAAATGGAGGTGCTGCAACTACTAGAAAGGAGAGTTCCTTTGCTCTGGGGCACTGAAGCAGTGGAAGTTAGTCAGGAGTTATACAGTCCCTGTACAAGAGTCCTCCAATGTGGAAAACAGTATAATAAAGGATGTAATCTGAAGCTAGATATGAAAGTTTCTGTCACACCAGCAAATAAATCATTTTCTTAGCCTAAGTCATTCTGAAGTGATTAATAAGCCTTTTGGCAGAAAGAAGATGCTCAGTAAATGTTAGCTAGCATTCTTGCTAGCATGGAAACAGATCAAATCTCTCCTGTTACTTTTCTTGGGTTATATTGGATCATCTTTCTAGTAACAGATCATTCCAAATAGATGCAAAAGCAAAAAGAAAAGTATAATGAGCCCCTCATGAACTATTAAAACATAGGAAAAAATATTTGTTTTGTCAACACACCACTCATTCTCTTTCCCCATATTATTTTGAAGAAAATGCCCAACATATATATATATATATATATTCTTATTCATATTTTTTCAGATCCTTTATTATTGTTTCCTTTTGTATTAGAAACTGCTGCTGGGCTATTCATTGTCTATTTCTTCAATTATTGTATTCAATGTTGTTGTTGTTTTTTCCCCACTGGTGGTCTTCCATGACCTAGGGGTACTCTTATTCTCCTTGTCAGTCTGACATGGCCAGAAATATAAATAAATATTAGCCAATGGAACATTTCCAAGGAAGCAGGATGTTTCTGGGAAATTCTTTTTATTTATTTATTTATTTATTTTTAATGAGAAAGATAGGAGGAGACAGAAAGAGCCAGACATCACTCTGGCACATGTGCTGCCAGGGACAGAACCTGTGACCTCATGCTTGAGAATCCAAAGCTGTATCACTGCGCCACCTCCCGGACCACAGGAATTACTATCCTAAGACACACACACACACACACACACACACACACACACACAGTTTCTTTTTCCTGTGACACTGTCCTGTTTAGATGTGATGCTCAGATCATAAACACCCATGTCAGATCATAAACACCCATGTCACATGTCTGAAAACAAATCTAATACTAAGGATGGCACAAGGTAGTAGAAGGAAACTATGCTCCTTCATAATGTCAGAGTCCCTTCAATCAAGTAGCCCTTGAAGTCTACCTTGGAATTATTTCAAGAGATAAATATATATTTCATTGTTTATGCCTGTGTGCATTCAAATATATATATTTGCTATTGAAAGTGCTTAACTTTGTCATTAGTTTAGACCCATCTTGTGTATAGTCTGGGTTCCAAAAATTTAAGTAAAAATACAACAAAGACATAACAAAGATACCTAGAAGAGAATGGCTTCATTTACATAGAAGTTGATTTCTTTTTCATATAGAGACTTGCAGTACAGGCTCACCAGGGGTGGTGCCTGCTTTGTCATAGGCTGTGTTGTCTACTCCTCTTCTCCCATCTTTCTATATCTATCTCTTTATTTCTATCTGAAAAGCCAGCCCACATCAGTGAAGTCCAACCAATGAAAAAAAGTTTGTATGGATTATCCTGGACAGGTTAAGGTGACTATAATTAACTGCTGCTATCCTTAGCACCCACATCTGGCTCTCAACTCAGTCAACTGCTCTCACTTCCATCAGCACATACACACTCCAGCCACTAGCACACAGAGATAAGGCAGACACCCAATACCTTTAAGGATAGGACTTAGAAATTAATCATATGTATTATATCTCACTGGTCAGAACCAACTATAAGAGAGGCTGAGAAAGGATTCTGAGAGGCCTTATGTCCAGGTCTAGTAATACAACACAGCTTGAAACCTCGTTAGAGAAAAAACAGGGAGGCTCAACTAATTTGATTTTATTTAGCTCATCTGACTCCTTAAGTAAAATACCTTCAAAATGTAAGCAAGATTTAAAAGAAACCCCCACACCTATGGACATCTAATCTTTGATAAGGGGGCCCAAAGTATTAAATGGAAGGAAGGAGGCTCTCTTCTATAAATGGTGTTGGGAAAATTGGTTGAAACATGCAGAAGAATGAAACTGAACCACCTTATCTCACCAGAAACAAAAATCAACTCCAAATGGATCAAGGACATGGATGTTAGAACAGAGATTATCAAATACTTAGAGGAAAACATTGGTGGAACACTTTCCCACCTAAACCTCAAGGACAGCTTTGATGAAAAAAACCCAATTGCAAGGAAGACTAAAGCAGAAACAAATCAATGGAACTACATCAAATTGAAAAAGCTTTTGCACAGCCAAAGAAACTATCACACAAACCAAGAGACCCCTCAGAATGGGAGAAGATCTTCACATGCCATACATCAGACAAGAGACTAATAACCAAAATATACAAAGAGCTCAGCAAACTTAGCAACAAAAAAACCAATGACCCCATCCAAAAATGAGCAGAGGATATGAAGAAAACATTCACTATAGAAAAGAACCAAAATGCTAACAAACACATGAAAAATTGCTCCAGGTTGCTGATTGTCAGAGAAATGCAAATAAAGACAACATTGAGATACCACCTCACCCCTGTGACAATGGCATACATCAAAAAGGACTTCATAATATCCAACCAAAAAGAAATGTGTACACCTATGTTCACAGCAGCACAATTCATAATAGCTAAAACCTGGAAACAACCCAGGTGTACAACAACAGATGAGTGGCTGAGGAAACTGTGGTATATATACATAAGGGAATACTATGCAGCTATTAAGAACAATGAACCCACTTTCTCTGACCCATCTTGGATGGAGCTAGAAGGAAATCGATGGGGTTTGCAGTAAACAATATTTATACACCTTTCCCATATTTGGGAGCTACTCTCTTCCCTGATCCAGCTTTCTAGTCCTTCTGCTAGCCATGACACCATCTCCCCAGACAATAATTAGGACCCACCTGTATATAAGATTTTAGGCTCAGGCAAAAACAAACAAACAAACAACAACAAAAAACCCCCACTAGTATAGCCACAGGCCCTTTAGAATATAATTAAAATATGCCTACTAGCTATCTACAAAATGGAGGATCCCCCCAACTCTTTATCTGCACTATTCCAGCCCTTAGGTCCATGATTGGTCAACAATTTGTTTGGTTTTGTATGTTAACTATCTTTTCAACCATCATATTCCAGATGCTAGCATGATGCCAACCAGACTTCCCTGGATGGACAGCCCCATCAATGTGTGCTAGAGCTCCAATTCCCCAGAACCTCACCCCAATAGGGAAAGAGAAAGACTGGCTGGGAGTATGGATCAACCTGTCAATGCCCATGTTCAGTGGGGGAAGCAATTACAGAAGCCAGACCTTCATTCAACCTTCTACATCCCACAATGACCTTGGGTCCATACTCCCAGAGGGATAAAGAGTAGGAAAGCTATCAGGGGAGGGGATGGGATACAGAGTTCTGGTGGTGGGAACTGTGTGAAATTGTACCCTCTTATCCTATGATTTAGTCAATGTTTCCTTTTTATAAATAAAAAAATTTTAAAAATGATTTAAAATAAATGTTGTTACACACTCACCCAAATGACTGCACAGAATTGGTTTACTTAGGAGTAGAACAGTTATATATCATTTTCTTCTTTCTTATTTACTTTTAATTTTTAAAATATTTCTTTATTTATTTGGTAGTTACAGACAGAAATTAAGAGGGGGAGGAAAGAGAAAGGGAGACCGAGAGACACCTGCAGCACTGAATCACTACTCACAAATCTTCTCTCTTCAAGTGGGGACTGGAGACTTGAGCCAGAGTCCTTGTATATGGTAATATGTGTACTCTACCAAATGAGCCACTGCCTGGTCCCTCTTTTTTTTAAGGTGAATCTTAGAAAGATCCCTACAACTAGTAACACTGTGTTGGCCCAGCTTACTACCTTGTGCATATGAACTTAATAACTGAGCATCACTGGGTTCCCTTAATTCCAAATGTCTTTTTTTTCACTTAGTGTGCAGAATTGTGGCTTAATAATATTTGCTTTGTAGTCATCAGAATTCCATAACAAGATCCTATTTCACACAATCCTATTATTAATTAGAGTAATTCAATTATGAAAATGATATAGAAAACAGACTAAAATAATGGCACTGGTAAGCATTACAATATTCTAATCCAACTGAAATGGCTCTCTCAGTAAGGGCTTATAAAGTTAAGATACAAGCAAGACTTTGATTCAGTGGCAGCAGGTTTTAAATGATGCATGAGAAGTCACCAAAGGAAATCCCTTTCTCCATGGTCCCCTCAGAGTCAAGAACCATGGTTCAATTACAATTTCACCAAATTACTGTGATGGAAGTGAATGCTTTAGATTAATATCAGTACAGTGTGGTTGGCTCTCAGTGGCATATAATAAAAAACATAGTTTGGAGGTTTGTTGAAATACACCCCCAAGACATGCAGCTGAAAAACACATTAAAGACTTCAAGATGATGGGAATATTTCTGATCATATTCCCCAAAGAGGTTATTTTTTACAGAAAACAAGTTTATTATTTATGATAGTAAATAAGAATTCTCAATGTAGCCACAGAGACTTACTGCAATTACATCAAGAAGGCACCACTGTGCTGTTTGTTCATTATAAAAATCTTATTTACATTAATAGGAAAGGCTATTGTTTTTCCAAGATGCATATTTCTTAAGCATGTTTGTGACATGGATGTAAGAAAAAACAAATAGTTTGGCTGTCTCTTTATTTTAAAGTGTCTATTCCCTGGAAAATGATTTAAATAGAAAGACATTTCTAATTCTACTTCAGGCTACCCATTGAGTGTTGAGAGAACAACGCCTCAAGATGGCTTGTCATTACTCATAATAACCATGTCATTGCCTTTGGGGAATATTGGGAAAGGACAGCACCACAGAACTGCAAGTTTTGTCTACATTGGTGACAGTGTTCACTTTTTTAAGTCTCAAAGTGAGTATCTAGGGAATATTCATTTAACTAGTTCCCTATGAAAAATCTGCACTCTAACTTCCATGTTAGAGATGTTACAAAATTGAGAAAGGACTTCTTTTAAAAGAGATGAAGATTACAAGGCAACAATGAGGCCTTTTTCTTTCTTTTTTTTTTCCTTTTATTTATAAAAAGGAAACACTGACAAAACCATAGGATAAGAGAGGTACAATTCCACATAATTCCCACCACAAGAACTCCATATCCCATCCCCTCTTTGATAGCTTTCCTATTGTTAAACCCTTTGGGAGTATGGACCCAAGGTCACTGTGGGATGCAGAAGGTGGAAGGTCTGGCTTCTGTAATTGCTTCCCCAATGAACATGGGTGTTGATAGGTCGATCCATACTCCCAGCCTATCTTTCTTTTTCCCTAGTCGGGCAAGGTTCTGGGGAATCAGAGCTCCAGGACACATTGGTCGGGTTATCTGTCCAGGGAAGTCTGGTTGGCATCATGCTAGCATCTGGAACCTGGTGGCTGAAAACAGAGTTAACATATAAAGCCAAACAAACTGTTCACAAACCATGAACCTAAATGCTGGAATAGTGCAGATGAAGAGTTGGGGGGGGGGTCTTCGTTTTTGTAGATAGTCGGCATATTTTAGTTCCAAAAAGATATGTGTACACCTTTGTTCACAGTAGCACACTTCATAATAGCTAAAACCTGGAAACAACCCAGGTGCTCAACAACAGGTGAGTGGCTGAGAAAGCTGTGGTATATATACACAAGGGAATACTATGCAACTATTAAGAACAATGAACCCACCTTCTATGACCCATCTTGGATGGAGGTAGAAGGAATCATGTTAAGTGAGATAAGTCAGAAAGATAAAGAAAAGTATGAGATGATCCCACTCATAAACAGAAGTTGAGAAAGTACCACAGAAAGGTAAACTCAAAGCAGAATTTGACTGAATTTAGAGTAGGTCACCAAAGTGAAAACCCTGGGTTGAGGGTGAGGGTGATGTTCAGCTACATGGGGAGGGACAGGGAGGGGTGTGGGGGGGAGGATGAGATGGGACACAGTCTTTTGGTGGTGGGAATGGTGTTCATGTATACACCTATTAACTTGTAGTCATATAAATCACTATTTAATCAATATGAGAGGGGAAAATTTGATTGAATGTCTCAAACTTTTTAAATCACAGACTGAGTCTTTTTAATACATAGGCTGAGTCTTTGATATATTGACTCTCTTAAAAAGCTTAGACCAGGGAGAACAGAAGCAACCAGTGGCACAGCTATATACAAATAATGTCAAAGGACATAAATTATGGTGATGGTGTGAATGATACAGCAAATACTAACAAAGGGATATTTCAAAGTTAACCCAACTGCCAGATAATGTGGTTATAGCAATAACTATCTATTGCCTTCTTAAACCCTAAGACAGCAGGAACCTCCCGCTTCCTCTATAGAGCCTATATTTCCCCCAGTCCTGGAACCTCTAGGGTGGGACTCACTTTCCTGCATGCTTCTCTCAGGTCATACCAAATGACATTGCATCTGCTCATCCCAACCTAATCAATGCAATGAGTACCACCTCAGCATGCTTCACTTCAAACTGCATCCATGATTTTAGGCATGGAATGTCAACTCTTCAGCCTCATTACTTGGAGGCCTTTTTCAAGAGTAATTATCGAATTGGAAAGGGAGAAGACCAATTATTAATATTCAGCCTTCACTTTCTTTGGCACTTTCTCGCCTTAGTTTGCATTTCTACAATAAGCATCTACATTCTCTTTCTCTAATCTGTCTCCATAGGGGTGAGGCAAGTCACAATATTCAGTACAAATGGTGGGCATGGGTCTATTATACAGAATCAAGTCTTGACGGGTTTGTGCTTTAAATTCCAGGTCTGGGGCTGAAATATAATGAGGGCCATTTTGATTTCAACACTACAATTGATTGCAGTAACAGCTGAGTTCCTATCTTGAATCTCATCTCACCTTTGTGAACTTGAAGATACAGAATGGGGCTATTTCTTGCAAATTTCAAAACCTGAGATGATTTCTATAGAGCTATCTTACATTTGAACCTGATTTGTCTCTCTAGCCAAATCTCTTTTCTCCTCTGCAGTCATCTTTGTACATATATTTTCACTTTCACATCGTTATGTTTTGGAGTCTGCTGATAATTCATCGTATGACTTCTGATTTGTCTGCATGGGCATACACAGTAGTTTTAAACAATTATTTGATTTAATTAATGTAATTAATGAAAATGTGCAGGTAGTGAATACGACAGAAGAATATAGGTGAAAAGACAAATTAGCTTTAGACAAGAGGTTTAAAGGACTGACCCTACACAACACTTAGTTAAGAGCGAGAAAATGTATTAAATTCAGTAAGAGAAGGCAGCTCCTACTATTTCCTCCCCCAGCAAAATTTTCCTGATACTCCAATTTCTTCAAACATATTTAAATCTTCTCCCACCATGCCACATAATTTCTTCCTCCTTTCCAAACTTCCCTACACAATTCAAAAACTAGACATTGATATCAATCATCCAAATCTCTGGTAAAATATGTATGACTTAAGGGTAGTAAAGCCCACCAGTAATATATAAAATTACCTGAATTACTTGCTGCTTTCCTGTTTACCTATATTTATTCTGCTCTTAGTTTATGCAATTGGTAATAGCTACTACCAAGTACACGTGACAGAAACCTATTCTGGCAAATTGAAGTTAAGAATGAAAAGTGGGGGCAGTGGCACATTTGGTTAAGCACATATACTACCAAGTGAAAGGACTTGGGTTTGAGGTCCTGCTCCCCACCTGCAGGGGGGACACTTTTAACTATTTTTAACTATTTTTTAACCACGTTGGGCACCAGATGTCGGGCTGCGTCACGGGGAGAGAGAAGCGAGTGAAGCTAAGAGGGAACACAAATCTTTATTTACGCGGACATCTCAGAGTTGGGTGAGAGCGCAGCAGTTCGGGCCTTGTGGAGCTAGCAAAATGGCTGCCTCCTGCTATGCGTAGCAGCCCTCTGCGTCTGGAAGTGAAGGGGCTAAGAGAGCGAGGGGCAGAAGAAGAAGGGCTTTTATGGGAGAAATTCCAGAAGTGACAAGTTGGGACGTGATTGGCTAGGAAACAAGGAACTCTGGGATAGGATTATAGCTCTTGAGGTAATGGGATGGGGGAGGAGTAAACGGGGCACTCCGGGATTATTGTATCAACTCTCACGGGGAATTGACAATACCCTGAGGGAACAACATGGTGGATGTGACCGCGTCTGCACAATTTCCCAGCATCTCCCCCTTTCCTTTTATTTAATGGCCACAGTATAGGAAATTTAGAGTGGAGCAGGCTTAAATGTTTTTTAAGGAATGCCATGCTCAGGTGGGAAGATGTAGGATTTTTTGTGGGGGAAGGAAGACTTACATAGCCACCAACCTTGTGAGATTTATGTGTCCCCCCTGTGCTCAACCCCTCTGTAGAGAGAGAGACTTACCTGGAGGGACTCATCTCATAGGTTAAGCTCTGCCAGGCTCTACCATCTCCTCACAATTATTACATCTTTCCCTTATCTTTCTATTTAGTCATCACCTTAAAATGGGTCAATGTCCGTAAAAGACTCCATCTGTGACAGGGGAGTGTATGGGTGAGAAGAAACCTTTTGGGCATAAACCTGAATGATATAACAATACAGGAAGGGACAAGTAGGGAAGCAGCAAGAGTCAATGTGATGCCAAGGAAAGGCTGTTGGGCAAGGGGGTGTTCCTGTCCCTGGGAGCATCTCCTGTCTCTGGGGCCAGAGCCTAGTAATGGAGGGAAGAAAGGGGGTGTTTCCTGCCTTAAAGGACAGGGCCTGCAGGCGGGAAGGCATGGCATGCCAAGCGGAGGGGCTATTCGGCATTGTATAGTCCCCAGGCTTTGCAACAGGCTGCAAAGTCCATCAACTACTGCAGGTCAGTCTTTGAAAAACCAGCAGCTCAGTGAAGGGAAGGAAGCTGCTGTAAAGTTGTGTAAAGTGTTCAAGGGATGTACCAGCAAGTCCTATAGAAGTTTCAGTCCAAAGTAGATGACTGGGGGAAGAAATGCCAGGGGATGAAACGCTGCAGATCTATCTTGATGGGGAGGGTCAGCCACCGGAATTCCGCTTTTCTGTAGAGAGTGAGCTGGAACCACCAAAATGTGACAGGCAAAGCAGAAGCAGGGAGGGCAGACAGGCAGTAAGAAAGTTCTGTCCTTGGAGTCTATGAATCAGCTTCTTCAGATCGTGTCAGGTCATATCATGGGTTTTGGGGGTGTGCCACTGTAGTTGTGCCATCTAGTGGGCGATGTCAGAGTGTGTAGTGTTTTTTCCAGGGATTCCTGTGAAAGAAACACAAACAAATCTGCTTCCTGTGGTTAGCGGGGCATCTGATTTGAACTTTTTACAGAAAAAGAGGTTTGTTGCCTTAGCCAACTGAATATTGGGGGGATGTATCTCCCCTTATTTCTTTCTTTACTTAATTGGGCCTAGGCGTTTGGCAGGCCTTCTCAACAACCATTTGTATTTGGGGGTTGTAAGGGATGTCTGTGGCATGGGTGATGTTATAAAGGGAAAATCTTTAAATTGCTGGCTGACAAAGGCAGGCCTATAGTGGCAAAACAAGATACACCAGTTAAGTGTAGAAAAATATGTGAATGTTGTTAATTCACATAAGTTGTATATGGAGGAACTTCTTATAGTTTAATACCTTACCATATGAGCAGGTGCTTCTTCATGTGAAGGCTTTGACATAGTTGTAGTCAATTACTTGTGAAAAAAAAACAAAAAACTTTTAACAAGTTAGTTTACTAAGGGAAAAACAAACAATAACAAAACCTGGAAAAAATGGCTTCAAGGAGTGGTGGATTCCTAGTGCTGGCACCAAGCCCCAGCAATAACCCTGGTGGTATAAAAGGAAGAAAGGAAGGGAGGAAGGCAGGCAGGAAGGAAGGAACGAAGGAAGCAAGAAGGAAAGAAGGGAGGAAGGGAGGAAAGGAGAGATAGAGAAAGGAACGGATGGATCGAGGGAGGAAAAAAGAGCAAGAGTAGGGTGGCAGCACTCCAGTTGAGCACTTATGTTACAATGTGCAAGAACCCAGGTTCAAGCCCCCAGTCCCCACCAGAGGGGGTAAGCTTCATGAGTGGTGAAGCAGTGATGCAGGTCTCTTTCACTGTCTCTGCCTCCCCTTCCCTTTCAATTTCTTTCTGTCTCTACCTAATAAACAAATACCTAAAAAAAAAATGGAAAACATCATTCCTGTTACTTCATCTGAGTGCTTCTATCCCCAAATTTATAAGTTTAAATACTGTATATATGTAACACAAAGAAGTGTTGGTATGCTTGTGAAGCCTTCTGTTTTTATCATCACATTGGGTTCGCTTTGTGTTGCTTGTGATGTGTTCTGTTTGCATGTCCACTGTTGGCTGGGCACAGGATATTGGTTTGGCCCTCACTCCCCCTGCCTCCAGGACATTTGGTTTAGTCCTCTCTGGTTCACACTTTTTCCTTCTCCCCACCCCCTATCATAAGTACTTCCTTGTTCCTGACTATTCCGCCTCAGGAGGGAGGTAGGAGAGAGACAGAACAGAATTGTGTTGTGATTAGGTTGTTGGACTGCATCCCTGCTCGTGAATAAAGACTGAACTGCGTTCTCAGCTCAGCCATGAGTCCCTGATAGTCTCTGTCTCCCACCCACGAAGCCAGTCTGGCAAAGAAGAAACATTAATTTTGTTACAATGCACTAATATTGGGGTTAAAGTATAATGTAGAGGTAGCTCCCACAAATATTTTCTTAATTTCTCAGAGTTTCATTTGTCTGATCTATAAAACGAGGAGAAAACAGTACTGACCTCATGTTATTGTTGAGTACTGAAGTCTGAGATATTATAGGTTAATTCCCTAGCCCCTATCTACCTTTTTTCCTCTTTTGTCAGTAATCACTAACTGATTCTTACTTCTTCTTCTGGCAAACGCTAGAAGAAGAAGTAAGAATCAGTTAGTGAATAATACTCTGTTGTATAATAATCACTGTCAACTACTAGGACTTTTTCTTGTTGTTGTTACATATGAATAAATTCCATTCTGAAATGTCCGAAGTAAAGGGGAGATAGTTTACATATCAGTCAAGAGAGTAAGAAGGGCAGGAAAGAAGCCAGATGGATTAAATCAGCGGCTCAAGGGCAATGGGAACTCCTCTAACTTCCTGTGCACATTAACTTTAGTCTTCTGCTTCCCTGACTTCTTGTGTAGAAAGGAAAACTCAGGGCCAGGTGGTAGCACACATGGTTAAGCACTCACATTACAGTGTGCCAGGATCCAGGTTCAAGTCCCTGGTCCCCACCTGCAGGGGGGTAGGCTTCACGAGTGGTGGAGCAGGACTGCAGGTGTCTCTCTGTCTCTCCCCCTCTCTATCTCCCACTCCCCTCTCAATTTATCTCTGTCTATATCCAATAACAAATAAATGTAATGCCTTTAAAAACAAAAAAAGGAAAATTCAGTCACAACAGCTCTCAAGCATTACCTTTCACAACTTCTATTGTTGGAAAGGAAAAAAAAATCCTCAACTGTCAAGGTTCCTAATTCAAGGAATGAAGTGATGTGTTACCATTAGTCCAGGTGGAGTCAGGTATTTGTCCCTGGAAAAACCAAAAGTCAACAGACAATAGGTCATGAGAGGGAAGGAGGGAGGGAGGGAGGGAGGGAGGGAGGGAGAGAGAGAGAGAGAGAGAGAGAGAGAGAGAGAAGGAGAAAAGGAAAAAATGGCAGCTTTTATAGCAAGATGTATGGCTGGGTTGAGCAATTCCCAAATGACTAAAGTAGAACCAAGAGGCAATCCCAACTAGGTTATTTTTGTTTGTTTTTATTGTCACCATGGTTTTCACTGGGGCTTGGAGCCAGTACTATGAATCCACCTCTCCTGGAGGTCATTCTTCTTTCTTTCCTTTTTCTTTTTTAATTAATTTATTTATTTATTTTGAGAGGAGAGAGAGAATGAATCAGCAGAGTACTACTCAGCTCTGGTTTATGGTGGTGCGGGGGATTAAACCTGGAGCTTTGGAGCCTCAGGCATGAGTGTCTGCATAACCATTATGCTATCTCCCCCATCCTTCTTCTTTCTTTCTATTTTATTTCATAGCACAGAGGGAAGTTGGGGGGGTGG
This sequence comes from Erinaceus europaeus, assembly GCF_950295315.1. Classification (NCBI taxonomy): domain Eukaryota; kingdom Metazoa; phylum Chordata; class Mammalia; order Eulipotyphla; family Erinaceidae; genus Erinaceus; species Erinaceus europaeus. The sequence continues at coordinate 19,287,263 of NC_080173.1, read as the reverse complement.
GCAGGAGATAGGGAGAAAGAAAGACACCTACAGACCTGCTTCAATGCTTATGAAGCATTCCCTTGCAGCTGGGCTACAGGGGCTCAAACTTGGGTCATTATTTTGATAATGTGTGTTCAACTGGATGGGCCACCTCTTGACACCCCAACTAGGTTTTTTAATGCAAATTAATTGCCTAAAATGATATCAAAGACAAATAATTCAGTAAATTTAATAAATTTTTAGAAGCTAAAATTAAAAAAATTATTATTTTTATTTATTTGATAGAGCCAGAAATTGAGAGGAAGGGAGTGATAGAGAGGGAGAGAGACAGAGAGACACCTACAGCCCTGCTTCACCACTTACAAAGCTTTCTTCATGCAGGTGGAGACCAGGGGGTTGAACCTGGGTCTGTGTGTTTTGTAACACATGTGCCCCACCAGGTGTGCCACTATCTGGCCCCAAAAGCTAAAATTCTACTGGGGGAGGGGCATATCCTGGATTCAAGAAATCATTGGACATGCATTCATTTGTTCTGGTCATTTCAAAAATTTCTCATGAACCTGTAGTTCACTGTCCAAATTCAATTTCTGTAGAATTTCATTTATTTTTTAAGAGATAAAAAGTTGCAGTGAGGCATAGCACTTTAAAAATAATCTAAACAAGTGTTGCAAGAGCTGCTCTGCAGCCCTAAGAATATCACAGACTGCAGTAAGTGGGGAATTACAGGTCATACCCTGGAGATATATAAAGTGTGTCTGTTCCTGTACTTAATAATCAGACACACACTCACTGTGAAGATGACTAACAAGGAGTGAGAAGGAGAGAGAGGAAGAGAGTGAGGTGAAAGAGAAGGCAGTAAGAGGGAGAGTAAAGGAAAAAGATGGGAAAATTAAGAGTCTGACTTGGAGTATTGCTATATCATTGTTTAAAATATATGTGTGTGTGTGTGTGTGTGTGTGTGTGTGTGTATGTGCATAGATCCATGAGTTTCCTTTAAAATATTTCACATTGGACATTTTTTCTAGAATTTTACATTAATTTTCTAACTTTTGATCTAACATAAAGATCAAAGCTTTCAAAAACATTTTCTGAAATAGTTTAGGCTTGAAATAGCCATCTCACTTTTTTTTTTTTTTTTTTTTGCCACCTGGTTATCACTGGGGCTTGGTACTGGCAGTACAAATCCACTGCTTCTGGTGGCCATTTCTTTTTTCCATTTCATTGTATAGGATAGGGAGAAATTGAGAGAGGAGGGCAGATAAGAGAAGGAGAAAGATAGACACCTGTAGACCTGTTTGCCACTTGTGAAGCATCCCCTGCAGGTGGGGAGTGGTGTTCAAACCTAGATTCTTGTGCAGGTCCTTGCACTTAGTACTATGTTCACTTAACCCGGTGTGCCACCACCTGGCCCCTTCATCTCATTTTTATAGTGGGTACATAATGTTACCTTATGTAATTTTTCAGTTTAAAAAGGCAGCAAGTTTAATGAAAGACATCAAGAGTGGTGGTACCAAGATTAGCAAATATATGGGAAGTACATTTTTAGTCACTGAGCATATATGATTATGAGATTTTGTGGGTCAAAAACAGACCCCATGTTCCCAAGCTATGTTAGTGTGTAGAACAACAATCTATTTTTTAGGAAAGAGTGTTAACATAACTGAGACTTTTACCAGTGCTTTATATACTTTAAAATGAGTCCTAAGTATTTCCTCTTTCGTTGCATTAAAAAATATTTCCCCTTTCAAAGTGTTTGAGTGGGTGACAATAATGAGTATAACAACGAATCCTAAAGAGATTTCTTTTTAAAATCTTTTGCGTAAGAAGATATTGTGGAGTTCATAAAAGAAAGTATGCCAAAGCTCCATATTCGACTAACAGAAAGCTTAAAATAGACTGTAGAGCTGCCTCACCTCACACTAATGATAAACACTGGAAAACAGAGGAATGTCTTGGGAACTGGGCACCAATAGGACATTTCCCTATATTTCATGCTGGGAAACTTCATGAGGAGGAGACGGCATAGAAAATCTGGAAACTGTTGGTGGAAAAATAGGGTTGGCTTTCTTTGCCAACTCCTAAAAATAAAAGCAATAAATGTTAACCAACTGTGGATCCATACAGATATTTTTAAAATCAACAGAAATAAAAATGAAAGATTTAACTTCCATCATGCTGACCTTATCAACAGCCCTAAGCTGATTATTTTCTTTGAAATAAAATGTAATTTAAAGATAAAACACAATAATAAATCTTTGAGACTGTGGGATCTTTTAAAAGAGACACAAAAGCACAAGTTAAAATTAAAAGATTAACTCCAGAGATGAGGAGACAGTTCACTCAACAGGCACACACATTACTATCTATAAGGCTCTAGGTCTGAGTCTATGTACCACATGAGAGCACCACGGCACTAGAGAAGCTCCATTGGTGATGTGACAGTGCTGTGGTGTCTCTTCTTTCTGTGTGTGTTTCTCTATACATATCTGAACTAAAAAGAATTAAAAAGTTGCTCTATAAGTGCTAGAATCACATATGTATAAGGGCTGGCATTGAAAAAAATAAATAAATAAAATAAAAATATAAATAAAATAAAATAAATTAAAATAAATAAATAAATAAATAAGCCCTGGATTCCCACACAGATATGATGGGCCTAGACCTCTAGTAGATCCTTCTCTTCACCATCACTGGTCACTTCCATAATCATAAATCCTCTTGTGAGCCTCTCCAGGACCTAACCCTCACAATAATAAGATAATCAAAAGAAAGTGAAGGACATCTATTTGGTTAAAGAAACCTATGTGAAATCAATGTATCTCCATTCACTTCCTGAACTGTTTATTCCTATGGGGGGGATTTCAAGTCATGGAAAACCACCATTTAATTAACATTTGATTTTGTTCTAATCTAATATAGTGTCAGTGTATAGTATGGTAAAAAAGAAGTCCTTCATAATTTACCTTTTGCACTATGAGAAATATATCCAAATGACTTGGTAGTACACAAATAGCAAATCGGATTCTTAAGAGAAATTAAGGGCAACTTCTATAGGGCAAAAATAATTCATGCAATTATAACTATGTGTCCAGAGCAAAAGAAAAAAAAAGAAGTTAAATATCAGTATCAGATATGAATGACTACTACATATATAGGACCATCATTCAGCAAATGTTTTCATTCTCAACCCAGAGGAGATTAGAGATTACAAAAGGATTCTTGCTTCCAGGCCCCCTCTTTCTCTCCTCCATTGACTTTCCACAGGTCCCATGATGTTCTACTAAGAACAAGTTTAGTATCAGCTTATCATAGGCTCTAACTGGACCTTGCAATTACATCTTACTCTAGTAGGAAACTGAACCTAGTAATCAAGACATCCTCAGCCTCTGATTTCAACATCTTGTCTGTTTGGGAAGGCAGCAGAGCAAACAGAATAACCACAGATAGAAATGAGAGTTTGTGAGACTTCTTTTTGAGTCCTGGTTTAGGCATTCACCATGAGCTTGGGTATCAGTGATTCCACTTTATAGGGATATGGAGTATATAATAGCTCCCAGTACCCAAGCAACACTCATGTAGTAGAAACCTCTCAATAAGTTTTAATTTCCTATTTATTTATTTATATTATTTTTGTGTGTATGATTAATAGTAGGTTACAAGATCGTAGGGTTGCAGGGTATAGCTCTACACCACACCCGCCACCAAGTTTATGCCCCACCCTCTAATAGTAACCACCATAGTTCTCACATCTTAAAAAAAGTTTGTTTCTATTTTTTGTTGTTTGTTTCCAGTTCTCTAGATTCTACGTATGAGTGAAAACATCCAGTAATTGTCTTTCAACTCTTTACTTACTTCACTAAGCATAATCATCTCTAGTTCTGTCCATTTTGTCCTGAAGAACACAGTATCAACTGTTTTTTTTTTCCTATGTAGTATATATTCCAAAGTTTCTTTAACCAGTTACCTGTCAATGGGCATATGTAGGCTGCTTCTAGTCTTTTGCTATTGTAAATAATGCAGCTATAAACATAGAGGTGCATATGTCCCTTTGGGTAGGTGTTTGTATGTCCTTCGGTTAAAATACCCAAGAGTGGCATCAATGGATCATAAGGTTTTATTTGTTTAAGAAGTCTTCACACAGTCTTATAGGGGGGTGCACCAATTTGCATTCTCATCAGCAGTGTAACAGAGAATCTGCCTTTCTTCAAAACCTTGGTAACACCTATCATTTCTTATTTTGTTAATGTAAGACATTCTCACAGGTGAGAAGGCATCTTAGTGTAGTTTTGATTTTCATTTATTTGATAATCAAAGTGAAACACTTCTTTGTATGTCTGTTGGCCATATGTATCTCTTCTTTAAAAAAACTGTTTAGTCCTTTGGCCCATTTTTTTTTTTAACTGGGTTATCATTCTTTCCTTTTGTTGCACTATACCAGTTCTTTGTGGATGTTTGAAATCATTAATTTGTCTGACATGTGATGTGTAAATATCTTCTCCTAATTACTTGGTTGCATAGTTATCCTTGTGTAGTTTGCTTTGAATGTGTTGACATTTTTTAGTTTGATGTAATTCCATTTATTTACTATTGCTTTCATTGCACATGCCCAGGGCTTGAGTCTCCAAATACATCTTTGATGCTAAGATCCTGCAATATTGGGGCCAGTACATAGTACTAAGCACAAAGACCCACACAAGGATTTAGGTTTCAGCACCCACTCCCCATCTACACAGGAAAGCTTCACAAGCAGTGAAGCAGTATTGTAGGCATCTCTTACTTTCTCCCTCTCTCCTATTTAATTCTTTCTTGGATTATCTTGATTTATTTATTGAACAGAGACAGGCAGAAATTGAGAGGGAAGGGCGAGATTGAGAGGGAAAGAGACAGAGACACTCGCAGTACTGCTTCACCACCTGCAAAGCTTTCCCCCTGGGGGTGGGGGACTTGATCCTGGGTCCTTGTGCATTGTAACTTGTGCACTCAACCAGGTGCACCACCACCTGGCCTCTCTTTCCCTCTCTATCTTCCCTTCCATCTCAGTTTTTCTCTGTTTCTATGCAATAAATGAATAAATTTTAAAAAATTTAAAGGTCGGGCACGTAGTACAATGTGCAAGGACACGAGTTCGAGCCCCCGGTCCCCACCTGCAAGAGGAAAGCTTCATGAGTGGTGAAGCAGGGCTGCAGGTGTCTCTCTGTCTCTCTCTCCCTCTCTATCACCCCCTTCCCTCTTGACTTCTGGCTGTTTCTATCCAATAAATAGAGATAATAAAAAAAAATTTTTAATAAAAAATATTTTTAAAAAAATTAAAGAATTATGATTTGAGGGAGCCAGGCGGTAGCACACAGGGTTAAGCGCACGTGGCACGAAACGCAAGGACCGGCATCCTCCCCACCTGCAGGGGAGTAACTTCACAGGCAGTGAAGCAGATCTGCAGGTCTCTTTCTCTTCCCCTCTCTGTCTTCCCCTCCTCTCTCCATTTCTCTCTGTCCTATCTAACAACAATGACATCAATAACAACAACAACAATAAAAAACAAGGGCAACAAAAGGAAAATAAATAAATGAAAAAAAGAATTATGATATAACATCAGATCACTTCTATACAAGAAGAATATTGATTATAAGAGTGTGTCTTGAATTTGTTCTGTCCTATGGCCTAGGGAGCTATGACAACTCTGGAGATAGGACCACTCAGATGTAGGAGAACAAATCCACATGTCCCTTGATATAAGTAGATTGCAACAGTGACAAAAATCTGTTTCCTTACTGTTGGCTACATTTCTTTTAGCTTAAAAGAATCCAATGTAACCAGAGGAAACAGCATAGTTCAGCTGGTAGATTTGCATGCCAGAGGCTTGCAATCAGCATTGCCTATACTGGACTGCTGTTCATGGCTTCTTTCTCCTCTCTTTCTCTCTTGTGGTGAATAAGTAAAATAAAAGTTTAAAACATAAAATAATCCAAGGGAAGCCTAGTCAATAGAATAATATCATCTCTAACCTGAGCAAAATGTTAAAACAATGAGTTCAACTTCTAGCTTTCTAACATCCTGGTGGCTGGGTGGTCATGAAGAGGTTACTTGATTGCCCTGTACCTTGGTTTACTTATTTACAAAATGGGAATAATGGGGCCAGGTGGTAGCACACCTAGTTGAGTGAACGTGTTACAATGTGCAAGGACCCAGTTTCGGGCCCCCAGTCTCCACCTGCAGGGGAAAAGCTATGTGAGCAGTAAAGCAGTGCTGCAGGTATCTCTCTCTCTCTCTCCCTCTCCCCCTTCCCTCTCAATTTCTGGCATCTCTACCCAATAAATAAAGATAATTAAAAAGAAAAACTTCTTACATGATACAAAATGGGAACAACAGCAGCAGTATCCATCTGATAGTATACAGTCATACTATGTATGTATCACTCCATGGAATGTGCCTAAAGCAGAGTGACTGCACTTTATGATGGATCCTGGAGACAGCACATAGTTCAACAAGATCCCAAAATATATTTAATTAATAACCTTATGTGCCAAGAGCAATTTTGCTTCAAAGAAATTTGCCAAGTCTCCTTTAAGATTGAACTCAACTGATCAAAGAGATAAAATGAATAACGCAGTTCGCTTTAAATTCTGAATTAATATTCAAAGCTACCCTGTGGGAAATACCTATTCTGCTTTATTTGCTTGTTTATTGTCACCAGGCTTATCACTGGGACTTGATGACTCTACCACTCCCAGTGGCTGTTTTTTTTTTGTTTTGTTTTGTTTTGATAGAGACAGAGAGAAATGGGGGTGGAGGGTGAAAGGGCGACGCAGAGAGAAAGACAGACACCTGTAACACTGCCCCAGTACTAGCGAAACTTCCCTGTCCTGAAGCTAGGAACTGGGTATTTAAACCCAGATCCCTGTGCACAATAACATGGGTGCTTTAACATGGGTGTTCTACCACTTATTCCTGGAAACACCTATTTTTAAAGGCTTCATGGCTTAAGTCACATCTTACTATGAGTAAGAATATACACAGTTATTGACTCCAAGCTTGTCTCCTAAATAAAAATTATTTATAAACTATAATCTTTCTTATATTTGAAAAACCATAATTACTTCCACTTTCCTCTATTTTACAGTTTTTCTTTTATTTGGGTTTTGTTTTGTTTTCTTGCTAGAGCCTAGGGCATACACTATTACACCACTCCTGGGCCAATTATTTCATTCCTTTATTTTAGATAGATAGATATAGATGTATTTAGAGAGAGAGAGAAAAGAAGAAAAAGAAGGAAAGAAAGGAGAAAAGAAAGGGAGAACCTCTAACGTGCTCCTCTGTTTTGAACAATTGGTAATATATATTTTAGGATTCAGATTTATACAAAATGTAAATTTTTAAAAACCTTCACTTTTCTTATCTCTGAAAAAATCTATATATGTTTTCCTCTATTTTAAACAACTTCTGAGACTTTTTTTTTTAAGGACTTGGGTCTACATATACCCAGAATTATACAGTCTCTGGGATGCATTGGATCGACCTTCCCGTGGTGCATCCCGTGAGTACCCATTCATTGGGGAAACTGACGATCCTTCCTAGCCGACTGACTCCACATGGATCCCAGTCACTTTCAAAGCCATTAACTGGCTACAGAAGAAGGGTAAACGCTAGAAGAAGAAGAAGAAGAACACAGTCTCTATCTCTGGTTGAAACAAGACTATCAGAAGGCTATAGACATAGGTCAATCTTTATTTCATATTATATTACAATGCCCTTGGTTGTCACTGAAGGATGATATGAGAAACATCAGAGTGACAAAGACAAATGTTTAAGGGTACCTACTGCAACACTATTCATAGTATGAAAAGATTTGAGATTTTACTATATGCCCATCAATAAGATACTAGTTAAATGGATGTGACACATCTATACAATAGAATACCATGTGGATAGTAAAACACATGACATAGTTTTACATGTTCTGATATGGAGTGACTTCTCATATAATTAAGTAAGATAGCAAAATAAGAAATAATGTGCTCAAATTTGAAACAAGCACATGCACTTATAAATACATGCACCTACATGTATACAAGTACGGTTGAACATGTACATCTATGTTAGTTTTTCAAGAACAAATATCAGAAGACTTTTTTTAGTACTATTCTTATTTATTTATTTATTTATTCCCTTTTGTTGCCCTTGTTGTACTTATTATTGATGTCGTTGTTGTTGGATAGGACAGAGAGAAATGGAGAGAGGAGGGGAAGACAGAGAGGGGAAGAAAAAGATAGACACCTGCAAACCTGCTTCACCACTTGTGAAGTAACACCCCTGCAGGTGGGGAGCCGGGGGCTCGAACCAGGATCATTAAGCAGATCCTTGCACTTTGTGCCACCTGTGCTTAACCCTGTGTGTTACCGCCCGACTCCTTGACTTTTTTTTTTTTTTTTTTTTTTTTTTTTTTTTACTGAACGTCTTTGTTTGCTATGAGTTTACTATAAGCATATATTACCTCTTTAAAAAAACCCAAAAGATTTGGTCATTGTTAAGTCAATTGCAGCTATGATTATCAACAATGACAAAATGTTCTTTACAGTAACAATCACTGTCCCACAAAGAAAGTATTTATGCTTTGCTTATCTTATAATTTTCCTGTCTACATCCTATAGTAGAGTACCTGAGAAGGTTTATAGCACAGATCTTAAATGACTTAATTTAATCCAATATCCCCCAAATTTCATCATCAGGTAACCCTCCACTTTCCTGAGCAGAATTTACTTCTGAATACCACAGCTTGGGAATTACAACACTGTAGCATTTAATCTTAAAAGCCTCTAGTCACATGAACTGCGAGTTCAAACTGGCAGAGATTCAGTGGTTACACAGGGTCCCTGTGCTAAATGTAAATATATATGGGCTCTGAGTCAGATCAATGGGGTAAACAGTTAATAGCATTTATATACTTTCTCAAGTTTGGGAACTACTCTCTGCCCTAACTCAGCTTTCTAGCTGTATTCTCAACTTTGACACCACCATCCCAGATAATGTTTTTAGTCCACCAGCATATTAGCTACTAAGCTTAAACAAAACAACAACAACAACAATACCAACACTAAAATCATGGGGCCCTTAGAACATACAGAAGCCAGACCTTCCACCTTCTGCAACCCACAATGACCCTGGGTCCATGCTCCCAGAGGGATAGAGAATGGGAAAGCTATTGGGGAGGGGATGGGATATGGAGATTGGGTGGCGGGAATTGTGTGGAGTTGTAAACCCCCCCATCCTATGATTTTGTTAATGTCTCCTTTATTAAATTAAAAAAAAATTCTGGTCTCCTGTTGTTTTTGCCGGGCTGGCTTAACAGGCGGGTAACAGACGACCAGGGACTCATGGTTGAGCTGTAGGCAGTATCTCTTTATTCATGCAGGATGCAGCACAATCTAAGCCGAGCTAAGCTAAACTAAACTAAAGTACCCTAAAACTCACAATGCTGTCTTTATATATACTTGCCAAGTAGGGTGGGAATAGGATGTGACATAGAGAGGGTGGAGAGAAAAGTGACTGGTGAAAATCAGAGTGTGACAAGGAGAGGATCAGGGTGTGACAAGGAGAGGGGGTGGAGCAGGCGAGAATTCTATCACTGAACCACTAATGCCCTGGAGGGAGGGTGGTGCTTGTTAACAGCGGTTATGTAAATAGAATGAAGTGGTTATGTTAATAGAATAGTGTTAAGCAGGGGGGATTTAAACCAAATGAAACAGAAGGGGTTTTTAAAAGCATACCAACAGTCTCCAGTTGGAAAAAAATTTAAAAAAAAACATACCTAAAATAAACTTCCTAGCTTTTTCTACTCTAAGATCCCTATTCTCACCTGCTCTATTCCTAGTTTTTGGTTCCTGTTTATTAAACATTATGTCCTGCTTTATATCTCACTGCCTTTGAGACATCAAGTTGCAGCAGAAGCTTCTATGATTTCATCCTAAATTTCTTGGGCAGACGATCTCACTAATGTGTCCTGGAACCTCACCTCCCCAGAGCCCAGTAAGGAGAGATAGAAACAGGTTGGGGGTATAGATCAACCTTAAAGAAGCCAGAACTCCCATCTTCTGCGCCCCATAAAGAATTTTGATTTATACTCCCAGAAAGGGAGAAATGACCAGAGGAAAGATGACCAGAGGGCTCTGAACTCCAATTCCATCAGGATCTGGAGAAAGAAGAGGAAAAAAGAAGGCCGTTCAGAAGTGGCAGTCAGTGTAGGTTTGACTTGGAGGGGAATGAGAGGTCAGGACTATGGAAGAAGTGGGCAAATATATATAGACATAGGCAGATATAGAAATAATAGTTAACCTATATCTGTGACCTTGGGAGGGCCACTGCAGTTTCCAGTGGAGGGAATGGGTGGTCAGAACAGTATGAAATTATACCATGTTGTCCCATAATTTTGTAAATCGACATTAAATCACTATAAATAAATATCTCTGGTCATAAAGGCAGAAGAAGTTAACTGGTAAGAAGTTAGAAGTGGTGAAGATCAGAAGACAGCTTACTGGCAGACTGTAGGTCCTGCAAGTGTAAGACCTGAAGTTTGATGTGCAGCACCACACATGCTATGCTAATGTTCTAGTTCTCTCATTCTTTGTCATACACAAATCATTTAAAAAAGAAATCATCAGGAATTTGCCCCCTTGGGCTAACTAATGTGCTCCCTATACTGAAATCATAAAAGTACTTCTTTCATTAATTTTTACAAAATATATTAGCTGCATAGGAGATACAGCAACTATGTCTTAACTTTCTCATCTTTAGACTGGGCATGATAGCTCCTACCTCATTGGAAGCTGTGAGCTACATAAAAATACCCATCTAATTGACACATAAATTCAACACTTATTAGTCTCTGCCTGTAGTAGCAGATTTCAATGAGATATCTGATGATTTCCGACTTGATGTATACTGAGTGTCTAACTCAGTGCCTGGAAGACTCTGGACCCAATAAGCTACCATCTTTGCTTCTCAAATATGAATGGGGTTAAAAGATCAACTACTTGGGAAGTGACAGCTCCTGGATTAATCCTTAATCTCTTATATGGGAAGGAAAAAATAATAGCTCACTGAAGCACAGTAGCATAAACATAATGAGATGAGATCTAGAATGTGCAAGACTCAATTACTGTTTTCCAAATCCAAAAACAGTTTACTCGTGTACCCCAAGGCTTGTTCTAATTACTGCTGAATCAACTCTTTTGTAAACTGGAATTCATGACATACTACAAAAATTGCTATATAAAGGTCCTGGTCCTAAAGAGGGCACTCCATTGTTCTTTCCTCAACCCACTTTTTAAAAAAAATTTATTAGTGATTTAATATTTATTTACTAATTTCAAATGTCCTTCCTTTTTTCCTCTTCTCCCTCTGGGTCCTAATGGGATTGGAGTTCAGAGCCTTCTGATCATCTTCCCCTAACATTTCTCCCCCTCTGGGAGTATAAATCAAAATCCTTAGGGGGTGCAGAAGGTGGGAGTTCTGGCTTCTATAATTGCTGGACATGGATATTGGCAGGTTGATCTATACCCCCAATCTGTTTCTATCTTTCCCTAGTGGGGTAAGGCTCTGGAGAGATGAAGCTCCAGAACACACTGATGAGACTGCCCAGTGAAGTCAGGCTAGAATCATAGAAACATCTGCAACTTGGTGTCTGAAAGGCAATAAGATATAAAGCAGGGCATAATGTTTAATAAACAGAAATGAAAAAGTAGGAATACAGCAGATAAGAATAGGGATCTTGGGAGATGGGCGGTAGCACAACGGGTTAAGCACATGTGGCACAAAGTACAAGGACAGGCATAAGGATCCCAGTTCAAGCCCGCGGCCCCCCACCTTCAGGGGAGTCGCTTCACAGATGGTGAAGCAGGTCTGCAAGTGTCTATCTTTCTCTCCCTCTCTCTGTCTTCCCCTCCTCTCTCCATTTCTCTCTGTTCTATCCAACAACAACAACATTAATAACAACAATAACTACAACAACAATGCAAAACAACAAGGGCAACAGAAGGGAAAATACACATTAAAAAAAAAAGAATAGGGATCTTAGGGTGGAAAGAAGCTAGGAAGTTTATTTTAGGTATGTTCCTAGGGGCCCATGACTTTAGTAATTTTTGCTTGAGCTTGATAGTTAAATGGAGGTGGACTAAAAATATTATCTGGGAAGATGGTATCAGAGTTGAGAATAGAGATAGAAGACTGGGTTAGGGCAGAGAGTAGCTCCCAAACTTGAGTAAAGTATATAAATGTAATTAACTGTTTACCCCATCAATTTGTGCTAAATATATATGGACCCAGAGCCCATATATATTTAGCACAGGAGCCTGTGTTACCTCAGAGTCCCTGTCAATCTGAGTTCACAATCCATGGTCACAGATGGGAACATTCTAGGCTGTACTAATTCCCCTTTCTATATAGGTGTATGTTTGACAGAGACAATTCCAGGCCTCTTTTAGAACACATAAAATTGAAAGAATCTCTGGGTCCTCCATCACCAGCCCTGCAGTAACATGAAATCTGCCAGACTTTCCTCTCATCTAGGTCAATTATTTTATAAATGCATGTTGTTCCCAAGAATCATTGAAGCAGAGATTAAAGCAGAACCATCAGCACCACCATGGACAGCACTGGGGAGCTTTGGGATGTATAGTAGATAGGCTTTGTACAAATAATGGTATTTTAGTCACCTTTGCTACCTGTGACTAGAAAATGAGTGGACAAAGGGTCTCCACAGGTAAAGGTGAGGGTACAATAAGATGTCCTATTCATGATGATTCAAGAACTATTTTTTTCAGGCTTTAGAAAGATTAAAGGCAGCTAAATGAGGCAGCTCTCTTATCTACTACTAGCTGGTTGCTGCAGAGATCATTCCATTTGTAAACATTATCCAGGATTCATGCAGACTAAGGCTTAAGCTTAGTGTTTATCCACCAGCTGCTTTCCCGGCAGGATCTTTTCATATAATAAAGAAAAAGTGTGAGTAGATTTCACCCTAGAGACCATCCCAAGAGTTTTAACAGCTACGTAGGATTAAAAGCCACAGTATGTAGAAAACACATTTGCACTTTTACCTTCATTTTTTTTTAAGGAGGGTAAATGTCAGTTTTTCTCTATAAAGATAATTTTAAGTAAATAAGATAGTCTGATGATACTTACTTGCCTATGTGTTATAAAATCTGGGGTCCAAATTCCACTGCCATAAGAAATGAAAGCTATTTCTGAATATTAGTCACTTTTCTGTACGTTTGCAGTGGGAAATACATACTTATAGGACAAGGAAATGAAAAATTGCATCCATGTGTTGACAACTTTACTATAAATCATTAACCCTTAATAAAATGATAAAAAGGAAAAATAAACTGCCTTTCAAAAGTAAAAAAAAAAAAGGTAAGATAGATAGAAAGAAAAAATACCAGTTTTAAGTGTCTTGATTTTCATTATAACCCAACCTCAGGTGCTTTCTAATTGAAAATGATAAAGACTGACACAGACAAATATAATCTGTTCCCTTTCGGATTATCACTAACCACCAAAGTAAGTCTCTGTCCCCAGGAATGATTTGTTAGAAGAATGAAGACTGCAAATATCTTAGTCTCATAAGGAAGAACAACAACATATTTTGTTGCTTATCAAAGAGTAGTGGCATTCAAATGACAAATAATGAAAGTACTAAATAAGAGATTAAGATTAGTCTAGAAATGTTTCATATTCAAAAGTCTATAAATTTTCTGCATGATGCTTGAGTTAGCATTTTCATATCTAGGAATGAACTTAGAGAAAATAATTAAGATGTGTGAAGAGATTAACCTATTAAATTTTCATTATGAAAACAACCCAATTATCGATAATATATATATAGTAAATCTGGTGTATCACATCATAGGCTATTTCACACTAAAATGAAATAATAATACCAAAACATGGGTGAACCTCAAAATTTATGATAGGTTGGCAAGATGGCTTACCTAGACAGTATGCCTGACTTGTCACACATAATCCAGACTCAAGTCTGGCTTCCAAAGAAAGGGCAAGCTTTGGTACTGTAGTAACTTTTATTCTCTACCTCTGTCTTGTTATTGCTGGGGCTTAGTGCTGTGCCGGGGGCCAGCCCCAGCAGGTTATTGGGGTTAGCATGAAGGAGGAGGGGCATTGGCAAAGAATGAAGAATGAGTGAGTTGATGCTGAATCAAGCTCAAGCAGACATCTCTGTCTTACTTAAGCAGAACTTTATTTTTATATTCTCATAAGGCTTAGATCATTCAAACAAAAATCACCAAGGTATTGATTATTAAAACAAAAATCACCAAGGCTTTGATTATTGAAACAAAAATCACCAAGTAAGAACAGCACAGGTAGGGAACACCTCCTGCTTTGTGGAACATTTACATCCCAGGGGCACTTTCTGCCCTAGAGATCACATCACCGTTTCTGTGTCTTTTGTTTTTCCTGTACCTGTGTGCTAGGCAAATGTCCTATTGATTAAGATTAATATTCTACCTTTTATGCCATTTTCTTGGCCCTATGCATCAAAGACAATTGTTTATAGAAAGTTCAAGCTTGTTATGTTTCTAGGGGCCTTAAACAAATCAAGCAGCCCATTTTTCACCAAATCTGTTCCATTGTTTGATCAAGGAGTTTTGTTTTGTTTTGTTCTAAGTTAAACTCTCTAGCTAGAATCCATCTTCTGTGTAGGCTCACTATGTGACCTAGGTTCTTGTGTACTATTCTTGCATAAGGAGGTGGGAGCATAGTGGTGGATGGTAGATTAAAAGGCCCATTGTATCTAGGCAGGTACCATAACTTTCTATTAATTATATTATGTAAGGTGGCCCCTCCACTGTGGGAACCATGAATCTTTCTCTATATTTTAGGGAGAATACTAAAGGAAGTGGTGTAGATCAAGGGGAAAACATTTTTTCCTATTGGGGCCTCCTGAAAAATTCTGCATTACTGATATTGCTAGTTCCATTATGTTCAATCTTACAGAGTGCAGTGCAGGCTTTGTCATTATTTTTGTCATTTGGTCAGGCTCTGAGCCTGGCCATAGGTAAATATTATTCAGACCACACAGAGCTTAATCATGGCAAAAGGCAAGATGGTTTCAGTTTAGCCTGGAGAGTCCAGCCGTGCTGATACCGTGTCAAGCAGCTTGCATGGAGGCGCCTGCTCCAGTGCTGGCATTAAAAATCTACTGCTTCTGGCAGCCATTTTTCCCCCACTTTATTGAATAGGACAGAGAGAAATTGAGAGAGGAGGGGGAGGCAGAAAAGGAGAGAGACACCTGCAAACATGCTTCACTGCTTGTGAAACATTCCCACTACAGGTAGAGAGCCAGGGGCTCAAACCCAGATCCTTGAGTGGGTCCTTGCTAGTACTATGTGATTAATCAGGTGTGCCACCTGGCCGTCTGTCTTTTTTTTTTTTTTTTATTCTTTGTTTGCTTGTTTGATTTAATCTGAAAAAACTTGGTTCAATATGGTGAAACCCCATGACAGCAACAAAAAAAGTTAACTATAAGAAGTGAGTACTCAAATATGACATACTGTATGATACCAATTATATAAAACATCTAGAACAGACAAATCAAGAATGATAAAAGTAGACTGACTAGGCTTGATAGTGTTGGAAATAAAAATTACTATAATGAGTATAGGGAGACATTTTTTCTTTCTGTTTTGAATGACAAAAATTTTCTAAAAATCTATTATGGTTATACAACTTTGCACTAAAAACCATTGAATTGTATAGTTTAGAGTGGGCAATTTATATAATACATAAATTATATCCTTAAAATGTGGAGAAAATTATTGATTATAGTGTTGCTTAAAACTGGGGGAAAAGAAACATAAATGACCAACAATAGCACTGGGTGAAAAAAATAATCCTGAGACTCTAAATTATTACACTCTGTAGTTACTAAAAATGAACCCACAACAAAATATACAAAATGTTTCCTGATTACTAAACAATTTGTTCTGCTTTATTCTTAATGCTTTTCAGCCACCAAGTTGCAGATGCTACCAGGATGCCAACCTGATATCTGAACTCACCAGTGTATCCTGGAACCCCACCTCTCCAGAGCCCTATCACACTCACAAAAGATAGACTAGGGATATGGATCGACCTGCCAATGTCCATTTCCAGAGGTGAAGCAATTATACAGAAGCCACCTTCTGTGTCCCATTGATCCTGGGTCAATACTCCAAGAGGGATAAAGAATAAGAAAGCTTCCAATGGAGGGGATGGGATGCAAAACTCTGGTGGTGGGAATTGTACCCCTCTTATCCAAAGGACTTGTTGATCATAATTAAATCATTAAAATATATATATATCAGAGAATGGAAAAAGATAATGTGTATCATGAATATAAAGGCCTTTTGTTTCCAAAAAAAAAAAAACTATAGAGAAAAAAAATACAAAATGTGTCCAATTATTTCAAATGCATGGATGTGAATAAAGAAGCAAAAACTTCAAAGAAAAATGTCAAGGAATTTTAAGAATTTATTCTCTTTTTATTTTAATTTGGGGAATTAATGGTTTACGGTAAGTTAGGTTGTTCATACATGTGTAAAGTGTCTCAGTTTTCTGCAAAACACTCTCATCTCGGTCTAGGTTCTCCTCCCCCGAGGAGACCTAAAAACATCCCCTCACCTCCTAGAGTCCTTTGCTTTCGTGCAGTACACTAAACCCAGTTCAAGTTCTACTTTGTCTTTCCCCTTTCTGTTGTTATTTTTCAGCTTCTGTTCATGAGTGAGATCATCCCATATTCATCTCAAGGAATGTTTTTTTTTTTTTTAGTATTAAAAAAATATTTATTTATTTATTCCCTTTTGTTGCCCTTGTTGTTTTATTGTTGTAGTTATTGTTGTTGTTTATGGCATTATTGTTGGATTGGACAGAGAGAAATGGACAGAAGAGGGGAAGACAGAGAGGAGGAGAGAAAGATAGACACCTACAGACCTGCCTCACTGCTTGTGAAGTGACTCCCCTGCGGGTGGGGAGCCGGAGGCTCAAACCAAGATTCTTATGCTGGTCCTTGTGCTTTGTGCCACCTGCGCTTAACCCTCTGCTCTACTGCCCAACTCCCTCAAGGAATGTTTTTAAAGAGATCCCGGGAGTCGGGCTGTAGCACAGGGAGTTGGGCTGTAGCACAGCGGGTTAAGCGCAGGTGGCGCAAAGCACAAGGACCGGCATAAGGATCCCGGTTCGAACCCCGGCTCCCCACCTGCAGGGGAGTCGCTTCACAGGCGGTGAAGCAGATCTGCAGGTGTCTATCTTTCTCTCCTCCTCTCTGTCTTCCCCCTCCTCTCTCCATGTCTCTCTGTCCTATCCAACAACGTCAACAACAATAAAAAAAAAAAGAGATCCCATATTATCTTATTTTTTAAAACATATATATATATTTTATTCAGTTTCATTTATTATTTAAATATTTGTCTTTTTTTTTTTTTTGCTTCCAGAGTTATCACTGGGACTTGGTGCCTGCACCACGAATTCACTGCTCCTGGTGGCCATCTTATTTTTTCATTGTTTTGTTGCTGTTATTCTTGTTGTTGTTGTTGTCACCGCTGTTGTTGTTGGATAGGACAGAGAGAAGCTGAGAGAGGAAGGGAAGACAGGGGGAGAGAGAAAGACACCTGCAGACCTGCTTCACTGCTTGTAAAGCAGACCCCCTGCAGGTGGGGAGCCTGGGGCTCAAACCAGGATCCCTGCATGGGTCCTTACCCCCCAGCCCTTTTTTTTTTTTATTAACTTGATAGGACAGAGAGCAACTGAGAGGAAAGTGAAAATAGAGAGAATGAGAAACCCACAGCACTGCTTCACTACTTATGAGGTTTCTCCCCTGTAGATGGGGGCTTGAGACTTGAACCCAGATCTTTGCATATGGTAACAGGGTGCACCACCACTGAGCAAGGGGCCCCCTCATGTTATCTTGTCCATTTATGAAAAATGTTTTTCATTCTTTGACAGTTTAAATGCAATGACCACTAGTTTTATGAAAATAATCGCAAGTAACATGGGCACAGCTGCTATATTGTAGAGCCTGAGTTAAGCGTTAAATGAATTTAGCAACCCTGTAATGCAGGTACCAAAGCACAGTATATCACTAAAAAGGGAGGGAATATGAATAAGTTTATCAGACTTCTACTTACATATTTTTTTATTTTTCCCTTTAAAAATCTGTGTTTGGTAGTATGCTTTATACTGCAGTATAACCCATGGTCCACTCACATTATCTTAGGCATTGCTTTTATTTATAATTTTGCAGGTATTTGTTTATTTCCCATAACTTCCCAAAGAACAAACTGAGGTACAGAATCCATGCTCTTGCCTGCTGAAGTACTATGCACAGTATATTAGTTTGGTAATACTATATAGACTATGTATACTTGATCAACAGATACACATATAAAGGTTCACCTGTACTTTTCATTACTAATAAGATATATTCTCAAATATACAAATGCATGATAGTATCATCCCAATAAAAATTAAAAGTCCAGGGAGTCGGGCAGTAGCACAGTGGGTTAAGCACAGGTGGTGCAAAGCGCAAGGACCAGCCTAAGGATTCCGGTTTGAGCCCCTGGCTCCCCACCTGCAGGGGAGTCACTTCACAGGCGGTGAAGCAGATCTGCAGGTGTCTATCTTTCTCTCCCCCTCAGTCTTCCCCTCCTCTCTCCATTTCTCTCTGTCCTATCCAACAACGATGACATCAATAAAAACAACAATAAAACAACAAGGGCAACAAAAGGGAATAAAGACAGAAAGAGAAAATTTTTTTAAAAAATTAAAAGTCCAATGTTGGGGCTGACAAAAAAGCTCACTTAGATCATGCAACTGCTTTGCCATGCATATGAGCCATATTCAAGCACAGTCCTCACAGGACTGGAGGAAGCTCTGGCATCATAGTCTGTCTGTCTGTCTGTTTCCCTCTCTCTGTCCCTATCCCTCTCCTTTACCTGGAAAAAATTAATCCAGAGTTGTGAAGTCCTTTTTTAAAGTCAGCAATGACTTTAAAAAACAAAAAGATTTTGGAGTCGGACTGTAGCGCAGCAGGTTAAGCGCAGGTGGCGCAAAGCACAAAGACCGGCATAAGGATCCCCGTTCGAACCCTGGCTCCCCACCTGCAGGGGAGTCGCTTCACAGGCGGTGAAGCAGGTCTGCAGGTGTCTATCTTTCTCTCCTCCTCTCTGTCTTCCCCTCCTCTCTCCATTTCTCTCTGTCTTATCCAACAACGACAACAACAATAATAACTACAACAATAAAAAAACAACAAGGGCAACAAAAGGGAATAAATAAAATAATAAAAAAAAAGATTTATTTGAGGTCTAGGCCCATCATGTCTGTTTGGACATCTTAGGACTCCCCAAATAGGGTCTCAGCTGATCGGGTGGCCTGATAGTGACTCAAGAGCCATCATTAAAGTATGCCGGTCTCTTGGCCTTATTCAGCTTTTGCAGTCCTTGCTTTGCTAAGGTTAGCTTTGGAGTGAGTGAGAGAACTGTAATAGGAAGTAGGTGAGGAGTGTATCTAAGTCTAATTAGATACTATTTCACTAGGAAATTTATCTATTGTTACTGGTCATCTCTATCAGGAACAACAAAATAGACCCCTTTGTGGGCCCCCTGTCCTCAACTTGGTTCAACAACGGTAGAGAATGTTCCATCCTCCGAAGAAAGGATGGACAACATACTCTATGCTACACCTGAGGAAGATGGATCTATATTGGGGCAGCTTGGAATGTTCTTACTCATGACCACAGAATGTGAGCTCAGATCTACAGGGATGCAGAGGTCACATAGGCTCCTAAGCTGAATATGGGCCCCAGACCAAATAAAATCAATGGGGTTTACAGTCAACAATATCTATATCCCTTTCCCATATTAGTGAGCTACTCTCTTCTCTGATCCAGCTTTCTGTCCCTTTTCCAGCCATGACATCATCTCCCCAAACAATAAGTTGGATCCACCTGCATATCAGATTTCATGCTCAGGGAAAAAAAAAACTAGTGTAGTCATGGACCCTTTGGAATATAACTAAAATATGCCTACTAGCTATCTACAAAATGGAGGACCCCCCAACTCTTTATCTACACTATTCCAGCCTTTAGGTCCATGATTGTTCAACAATTTGTTTGGCTTTGTATGTTAACTCTCTTATTAGCCACCAGGTTCCAGATGTTACCATGATGCCAACCAGACTTCCCTGGACAGACAACCCCACCAATGTGTCCTGGAGCTCTGCTTCCCTAGAGACCCATCCTACTAGGGAAAGAGAGAGACTGGCTGGGAGTATGGATCGACCAGTCAATCCCCATGTTCAGTGGGGAAGCAATTACAGAAGCCAGATCTTCCACCTTCTGACCTCACAATGACCTTGGGTCCATACTCCCGGGTTGATAAAGAATAGGAAAGCTATCAGGGGAGGATACAGAGAACTGGTGGTGGGAATTGTGTGGACTTGTACCCCTCTTATCCTATGGTTTTGTCAATGTCTCCTTTTTTATAAAAAAAAAAAAAAGATGAATTTCTGAAAGTTCTAGTGCAAAGTCTTCACTAAAGAACTGGCCACCGAGACCCTTTCTAATTCCTGCTTCTCTCAGTGAAACTGAAAGATACACAATTGCCTTTCTTTTCCCTTGCTTGATCTTCAGACTAGCTATTATTGCTGTAATCCTCTGTTCCTGAAAGCAGCCTTTTTAGAACATTGAACCAGAGAACCACAAAGGACTTAAAGTTCATCCCTTCCAGTGTTGAGGTACAAGTCTGAATCTCTCATTCTAGTCCCTTATCTGCAGGAGAATTATACCATGCCCCCTAGCACCACCACCCCCCAACACACACACACACACACACACACACACACACACACACACACACGTATACTCCAACTACCCTTCCTTGTCTTTGTATTAAAATGTTTCCTTGTGGGAGTCAGGCAGTGGTGCAGTGGGTTAAGCACACATGGTACAAAGTGCAAGGACTGGCATAAGGACCCCAGTTCAAGGCCCCGGATCCCCACCTGCAGGGGAGTCACTTCACAGGCAGTGAAACAGGTCTGCAGGTGTCTATATTTCTCTCCCCCTCTGTCTTCCCCTCCTCTCTCCATTTCTCTCTGTCCTATCCAACAACAACAATAAGAACTACAACAATAAAACAACAAGGGCAACAAAAGGGAATAAATAAATATTTTTTTAAAAAATGTTTCCTTGTTTACCATGAGACACTGTCCCCTCTAACAGCCAATCCACAACTCACAATCAGGGTACAAGCCAAGGCCTTCTGTCCACACACTGCTCTTCACTGGCCATCAGAAACTGGTGCAAAGGGTCAGGGCTACTTGACGTAGACTGAGAAGAACAGAAACTCACACACCACCTTACCCCTTGCTATCCTACTCTTGCTTGCCTTGTTTGTTCAGAACAACAAGAGTTAAGACCTATTACAAGTTCGGCTTTAGAAGAATTCATTGTCCATTTAGAAGGATGAATTACTTAGTGGTCTCAAGTTCACACCTATTTGCCTTGGAACCCACGTTCTTATTTTTCTGCAACTCCTTCTACCTATACAAATATTTTCTGAAAGGAAGGTAGATCTGAGAAGGGGCTTCTGTCTCCATAGTATTTGAATAGCAATGAAGAGTCTCTCCCTTCCTTCAAAAACTAGTGTGACAGTTGAGACCCATGTTTGGCCACATATTTCCCTCACCTTCTCATCTGTGGTGGTTTATAGGTTTGAGTTTTTTTTTTTTTAATGTTAGAAATCAGATATGAAAAAAAGTGTATGTGTCTGCAATCCTAGGATTTGAAGTGAGAACAATCCTTCTGATGCTAGTGGTTCTTCATTTGCTTTTCTTGCTTCATTTTCTTCACTCTCACAATGCCCCCAACCCTACTCCAAGATAGGCAGGAAGTCTTCTTCCATATACTCCCTAACTTCTGGGCCACTTCTCTGGAAGTGAATGCTGCTTCCAGAACTGCAGTCCCAATAGTATCCTCTGGGCTTCCAGGTCTCACTTGACCCAGGTAGCCAAGTTTTGCCTTTGTATACTTGAGCCCTCCAGGTGGCTCCCCAATTCTTATTTGTTCCCATAGCTTCAACCACACCACTGCAAGTAGTGTTCCTTCATTTTTAAAAACATTTTTATCTTTTATTTATCTATTCCTTTTTGTTGCCCTTGTTATTTTTTATTGTTGTAGTTATTCTTGTTGTTATCATTGTTGGATAGGACAGAGAGAAATGGAGAGAGGAGGGGAAGACAGAGAGGGGGAGAGAAAGATAGACACCTGCAGACCTGCTTCACCGCTTGTGAAGTGACTCCCCTGCAGGTGGGGAGCCGTGGACTCGAACCGGGATCCTTATGCCGGTCCTTGTGCTTTGCGCCACGTGCACTTAACCTGCTGCGCTACCCCCCCGACTCCCTTTTTAAAACTTAAAAAAAATTTTTTTTCATTACCTTTATTTATTTGTTGGATAGAGATAGCCAGAAAGTGAGAGGAAGGGGGAGACAGAGGAAGAGAGACAGAAACACCTACAGCACTGCTTCACCACTTGTGAAGCTTGCCCCCTGCAGATGGGAACTAAGGGGCTTGTACCCAGGTCCTTGCACATTGTAACATGTGCACTCAACCAGGTGCACCACCACCCAGCCCCCATTAATTTTGTTAATAAAACATTTGTTTTTTAATGAGAGTAAAAGAGAACATCAGAGCATCATACTGGCACTGGATAGCAAACTGGAATCTCATGCTTTTTAGTATGACACTCTAGCCACTGTGCTACCTACCTACCAAACTGTCAAACATTTCTTTATTCAAACATTCAGGGAAAATCCTGTTTCTAGCATCTTAACTGATAAGAACTTTCCTCTGAGCCCAAGCAAGAAGCTTTACAAAGTTTCAAGGGGTAAGGATGACCACTCACTCAGCATCAAAGTAGGAATTTCCATCTGCAGTAAGAATATATTGTAAGGACCCTTAATGCATCTTCAACCAAGAAGAGGTCATTGCCAAGCACAGCTAAAGTTATAAAATCTATTTTCATAAATCCTGATGTGAATTGTGCCAGGAGTACATGTAACTTTCACCCACATCTGACCCTAGTCTCTTGTTTAAAGTCAACTCCAGAACAGCTTAGGGACAGCTTGCCCCACCCAGCTCAATGTCCGGGTCAAATTGGTGGCTCAGCCTTACCATACCACTGAGTCTTTGAGGTCTTACCCTCTGACTATAGAAAGCAAGGAACCAAAGAGGCCAGGCTATCATTCCCTGGCTTTTGGAAATGATCTGACGCCACTGACCACAGCCCAGAATCTTTTCTGGAACCCAATCTGTCATCACTTGTTGGCATGTAAATATACAGTCTTCTCAGGCAAGTCATGAAGCCTGATCCAGGAAATAGACTGCAGACAAAGGTCAGTACTGGGCAATGATAGTGCCCATTAGGCTGAAATTGTCACCTCTTTGTCTTCTTATAGCTTTAAGGAACTGGAGAGTGAGGCAGATATAATCACTGAGCAGACACTGATAGAGCCAATATTCTACAGCCATTACCAACCAGCTAGAAAGCTTAAAGCAGACATCTGAGGCAGGCAAGCCTGTGTTCATATGCAGCCTATAAATATAAATCTTTCTCTCCCTCCCTGCTTCCTGTAGATAGAATAATAAGATAACACTTCAAAAGGAGGAATTCCTCACCAGAACAAACAATTAGATACTTGCCTTTCAAAAGAGATTGCTGCAGTGTTAAGGAGATCTGGGTTGAATCCTCAGTACAGAATTTTATGATTTAATTACTTTGATCATAAACCTAAGTTTCCCCTTTTTTGCTTTTTCCTGTATCTCCTACATCTAGCCCACCAACAAACTGTTAATTTACAGCCAAAAATTATGTCAAGTACACTTCTCCATGTTGCTAACCTACAATCAATAGTTTTTTCTCTTTTGCTAATTGTTTTTTCCTTACACTCTGGTAACTACCTTGTTCATTCTCCACACAGAACTAAAGTGATCTAAATCCTATTCAGGTCATGTAACTTTCAACCTAAACTTCCCATTGTACTTAGAATTAAATTCAAATTCTCTAGAGTGGTACTCTACCTTTTGGTCACCTATTATATTCTTCTTTCTGGGGTACATGACATTCTAAACATATGGTTTTCTTTATACTGTAGTAAAACCGACATGCTGATCCTTGCCTCAGGATCTTCATACCTGATGTTTCCCATCTGGCACCCTCCATCAAATTCCTTTACACCATACCTATCTTGACTCAACTATCTTCCCTTTACAAAGAATGTATTTGGATTAAGCATCCTTCTAATGTGTCACCCTGTTTCACTCTTCATGATTTTAAATGGAATTGGATTGTCTGCTTTTATACTTAGTTACTTTTCCAAATAAAGCATAGATTCCATGAGACCAAGAAATGTGTTAAATATTTGCCTGGAAATAATTCTGGCATGTAGTAAATAATAAGTATTTATTGAAAGAACAATCCCTATAAATTGTATATTCTAAGGGATATAACTTAAGAGTATGCTTTTTTTTTTTTTAATGAACCAGCAAGATAGCTCACTAGGATAGAGTGTTGCTTTGTCATGTGTGTGTTCCAGGTTCCATCCCAGCCTCCACTGCACTGGAGGAGGCTTCACTGATGTGGTCTCTTTCTCTCTCCCTCTCCCTCTTTTTCTTTCTCTCTCCACTTCTTTACCTCTCTCATAAAAATCATTCTGTAGAGGTAAAGCCCTAGAAATGACAATACTTTCTTTATTTATGAAGTCACAACTTTAATGTAGTCTGAGAAACAAGAAATACTGAACACAGTTGAAGTCATAATAGCTTCTCCTCATAAAGTTACAAAACTAATTACTTGAAGAACACACAATTACTCAGTATTCCATAAGTTTTACAAACAGCTATGACAATGAAGACCACTGAGGGATAAAGAATATCATAGGAACGTACAACACTGCTTCTGTTTCACAATTATGTCTAGGACTGGAATGTTCAAATTGTGTTCTCAAATAGTAGATTAGACTTTAGGTACTTGAATTGACTTTGACTATGAACTATGCAACAAATGCATCTTCAAATACCAGGTTATCAGGAAATTCACTTTAAAAAAAATCAGTGGTGTAATATTTTATCATCTCAGTTATCTCTCATAATTTTGCTAATACTGAGATATATACTTCATTCATTCACTCATTCATTTGGTGGATCCAGGTCTTTGTTCATGTCTTTGAAAGATTTTACAATTTCCAGGCTGGGTTTTTCATTTAGATAGGAATATAGAAACACCACAGCACCAGGGCTTCCCCCAGTGCCATATGGTACTGGGGCTTAAAGCTGGGCTATGTATATATCAAGGTATCTACCTGTTGGAAATCCTGTGATTTATAAGGCCTGATCACTTACTGGAATTAGATAGGTAAGAAACTCTTTGTTATCTCTGTAGTTCTCTCTCCAGCCTCCAGGAGTGTTTGGGATATATCAGATAAACAGGTCAAAGGGACCTTCAGGCTAGCAGAGGCTTTATCCGAAACCCCTAAACTATGTCTACATCCTTGGGGGTAAGGTCAGGAGTTACAGATTAAACACAGAATTGATATAATCACCAGAATCAGAGATAACAAGTCTGACATAGAGTAGTCTACATACTAGGAGAGAGATTAATCAATTATGCATGCCCTTAAGGTGTTTATGAAACCTTTAATATGTTTCTGTATACCTTTAAGATGTTTATACTTGACATAGCTAGATGCACACATACGCAATAAATAGAGGAAGGGTGAGGTCTGTATGGGACATTTGGCAGAACTTCATTGAGATGTATGTCATGCCATGTGCCCAACACTCCATATCCTGTTCTTTTCTCTCACTACAAATGATATTACGAGGTTTATTTCTTAACCCTGAGAAGAGAAAAAAAAACTGTTCCTTGGCATTCAAAGAGCCCCCACATGGTTTCCTATACCTACCATATCAAGTGAGCTATCTCTCAGCCTCTATTCAATTCAAATAGCTATCCCTATTTTGTTTTGTTTTGCTAAGAAAACTGTGGTAGTATAAGTGATTTTCTGTACTTATTAACTAATATCTACTTCAATATTAAGAGAATGACCTTTTCCAAATCCATATCGAAATCCAACCATAACATATCCCTGACATAATCAAACAGGTGATATCCCTTAGCTAAGCTTTTTTTTTTTTATGGCTCTTATAACTTGCAGTTCACTTCATTGTAATTTGTTGTTTTTGTGATGGTTTAGTCATCTTTGTTCATTCCTACACTATAAGTCAACAAGAAGGTTGATAGATTAGGTCTTATTCCATTCACTGTTGTATCCCTAAGTGTTCTGCACAACACCTACCATATTACAGGTACTCAGTAAATACTCTTTACTCTAACATAGCTGTCTGAGCATATAAAGAAATCTTACTGGGGAAGGAGGGAGGAAGAGTATAAATGCCCACAGTCTCCAGAAAATATTTCTAAGTCCATATATTCTTCTCCTATAAAAGTTATATCATCAAAGCAATCTTGAGAAGAAAGAACAGAACTGGAGGCACCACACTCCCAGATCTCAAATCGTATTATAGGGCCATTGTCATCAAAACTTCTTAGTACTGGAAAATGAATACACACTGACCAGTGGAATACAATTGAGAGCCCAGAAGTAAGTCCCCCACACCTATGGACATCTAATCTTTGACAAAGGTGCCCAGACTATTAAATGGGGAAAGCAGGGTTTCTTCAACAAATGGTGTTGGAAAACACGGGTTGAAACATGCAGAAGAATGAAACTGAACCACTATATTTCACCAAATACAAAAGTAAATTCCAAGTGGATCAAGGTCTTGGATGTTAGACCAGAAACTATCGATACTTAGAAAAAAAAATATTGGCAGAACTCTTTTCTGCATAAATTTTAAAGACATTCAATGAAATGAAGCCAATTACAAAGAAGACAAAGACAAGAATAAATCAGTGGGACTACATCAAATTAAAAAGCTTCTGCACAGCAAAAGAAACTACTACCCAAACCAAGAGACCCCTCACAGAATGGGAGACGATCTTTACATGCTATACATCAGACAAGAGGCTAATAACCAAAATGTATAAAGAGGTTGCCAAACTCAACAACAAGAAAACAAATGACCCTATCCAAAAATGGGGAGAGGACATGAACATAATATTTAACACAGAAGGATCCAAAAGGCTGACAAACATATGAAAAAAATGCTCCAAGTCATTGCTTGTAAGAGAAATGCAAATAAAGACAACAATGAGATACCACTTCACTCCTGTGAGAATGTCATACACCAGAAAAGGTAGCAGTAACAAATTCTAGAGCAGTTGTAGGGACAAAGGAACCCACCTGCACTGCTGGTAAGAATTTAAATTAGTCCAACCTCTGTGGAGAACAGTCTGGAAAACTCTCAAAAGGCTAGAAATGGACCTACCCTATGACCCTACAATTCCTCTCCTGGGAATATATCATAAGGAACCAAACACACCCATTTTAAAAGACCTGTGTATACCTATTTTCATAGCAGCACAATTTGTAATAGCCAAAACCTGGAAGCAACACAGGTGTCCAACAACAGATGAGTAGCTGAACAAGTTGTAGTCTATATACACAATGGAATACTACTCAACTATTAAAAATGGTGATTTTACCATTTTCAGCCCATCTTGGATGAAGGTTGAAGAAATCACTTAAGTGAAGTAAGTCAGAAACAGAAGGATGAATATGGGATGATCTCACTCTCAGGCAGAAGTTGAAAAACAAGATCAGAAGAGAAAACATAAGTAGAACCTGAACTAGAATTGGCGTATTGCACCAAAGTAAAAGACTGTGGGGTGGGGGGTGGGGGTGGGGGGTGAAAATACAGGTTCAAAAAAGGATCACAGAGGACCTAGTGGGGGTTGTATTGTTATATGGAAACTGGGAAATGTTATGCATGTACAAACTATTGTATTTACTGAACATAAAACATTAATTCCCCAATAAAGAAATTTTTTAAAAAATTGTGATTTTACCATTTTCAGCCCATCTTGGATGAAGCATGAAGAAATTATATTAAGTGAAATAAGTCAGAAATAGAACAATGAATATAGGATGATCTCACTCACAGGCAGAAGAGAAAAACAAGATCAGAAGAAAAAACACTAAGCAGAACTTGGACTGGAGTTGGTGTACTGCACCAAAGTCAAAGACTCTGGGGTGGGTGGGGGGGGGAGGGTTCAGGTACTGGAACGGGATGGCAAGGACCTAGTGAGGGTTGTATTGTTGTTTGGAAAACTGAGAAATGTTATGCATATACAAACTATTGTATTTTTTCTTTTCTTTTTCCTTATTTATTAGATAGAGATGGCCAGAAATTGAGAGGGAAGTGTGAGATAGAGAGGGAGAGAGGCAGAGAGACACCTGCTGCTTCACCACTTGTGAAGCTTCCCCCCTGCAGGTGGGGACTGGGGCTTTGAACCTGGGTCCTTGTGCATTCAACCAGGAGTGCCACTACCCGGCCCCTACAAACTACTGTATTTATTGTTGACTGTAAAACACTATTCCCCCAATAAGACATTTAAAAGTTTTTGTGTCATATTGAGACTTTTAAATTTTCTCTCATATATACATACCTTTCAATCAAAATCATTCAAACAACATACTTTTCATTGTTTCAGTGTTACTTTTCCTAAGAAATAGTTCCATGACAAAATATCCCTGTCTTTTCTTCCTTCCAAGAGTATTAAATATGCTCAACCAATGTAACCTTCAACCTCTGGCAAAACAAATTTGCCAAATGTCACTTATAAATAAAGAATGTCCAATGACACCAACTAGTTACTGTGTTCTCAGTTGTGACTTATGGACCAATACTGTGGGTATCCTCTTCCCACTGGCTGCTAAGTACAATGAAATTCAAAGGTTAAATGGTTACCATTCCCTTAAACTCGAATCAGCCTTTCTTGGCATACTTTTCTCCAGTTACTGCCTCCAGGAGTGGTATAGATGCAATTTTAAAAGTAGCATTTTAGACTTCCCCAGAATGCTCTTTTTTAGTAAGTGATGATTAATAGCGTTTAGGCTTATCTTGAACTCCACCAAGAGGAGGTTGTTATTTGAAGCATCAAAACTTCAACAAGCTCATTCTTCTATAATTGTAACAATTATTGTCACTACATGTTGATTGCTATGTTGTGTGTTCCACATTGTGTTAAACTCTGAATGTACAAATACATTATTACAAAGAGGGCATTGAGAACACATATTATTCACTTCTTTCCTCCAAATTCCTGAATTAGTATATCTCTGAAGAGTTTCAGTACTGGGGCGGGTAGTGGCACACTTAGTAAAGTGTATGTATTACCATGCACAAGGTTTGAGTCCCTGGTCCCCATTAGCAAGGGAAAGCTTCATTAGCAGTGAAGCAGTTTCCTCTCTCCCTCTCTATCTTCCCACCTCTCAATTTCTCTCTATTCTATCAAATAAATAAATATAGTTGTAAAAGCTTTTAAAGATACTTATTTTTTAAAAAAGAGTTTCAGTACTAGCCAATTTCATACTATGTGCACTTAACCCGGTGCGCCATCACCTGGCCCCCTATACTAACCAATTTCAAAGCATTCACAGCAACTTGCATAGTTAAACAGATTTGTGAGTCTGGTATTTTTACAATATTTACTAAAGCCACCATCTGTAACAATTTTATATTCTTACTGTACAAACCTAACTTGTTCTCATTATAAACAATAACAAATAAGATGGCATGAAAGATTACATTTATGGGAGTTGGGTGGTAGCACCACAGGTAAAGCGCAGGTGGCGCAAAACACAAGGACCGGTGTAAGGATCCTGGTTGGAGCCCCTGGCTCCCCACCCACAGGGGAGTCACTTCACAAGCGGTGAAGCAGGTCTGCAGGTGTCTATCATTCTCTCTTTATTCCCCTTCTCTCTCCATTTCTCTCTGTCCTATCCAACAACGATGACATCAATAACAACAACAATAATAACTACAACAATAAAGCAAAGGCAACAAAAGGGAATGAATGAATAAATATTAAAAAACCACTAAGATTAATTATTAAAAAAAGAGAAAGATTAAATTTACATTTATTGATTAAAACAGAGAAAACATTAAATGGGTTTTTAGTTGAAACATAACCTAACCTACTTATCAAGGTCAGACACAAAGTATTTTTCCATCCATGATACAATTCACATACTCATATCCTTTTCTTGTGCCATAAAATAACTGCCTACTGATTTGAGTGGTTTTAGCTAGGGAAATCTGTTCTGGGAATCGCGGGTAAATTTTAAGCAGAATAGTGGTGGATAGTTTTAAATTTTTCAACCTAGGTAAATAGCAATAAAATACAGTGTGTATCTACATCATAGGCTAAATAACCACAATTTCTTTCATTGTTTCTCTTCTTCTATTACCCAGAGCAGTGCTAGTTCCTGTAACAGAGACCCCAAAATTCAATGACTTGGTACCATAGTTTTATTTAGCATTTTGATATCTCCCCAAGGTGGGTAGTCCAGGTCAGTGGATGACTTTCTTCTATCCAGACAACCAAGTCACTTTGTATCTCAGCCTAATTGTTCCCCATTATCTAGGACAACATTTGTCAACACTGACACACTCTGGACCAGATAATTATTTGTTGTATAGGCTTGTCTATACATTCTGGGATGTTTCTGGTCTCCAGATTCATCCCTAAAATGAAGTTATGACAGCCAAATATGTCTTCAGACTTTGCCAATTGTCTGTTGAGAGACAAAAGTGAACCCTAATGAAAAGCAACAAGACTATTATCAGACCTACAATTAGTACCAATGATTTCCAACATGCAATTAAGATAAAGAGCAAAATGATTAAGAACCTCATCGTTAACTTCATCCAGAAGAAAACATGGAGGAAACATAATTGCTTCTTAATAGTTTTAGCATGAAAGTATCACAGATCATTTAACTCACACAGTATGGGCAAGAACAGTCATATATGCTTCCCCACCTCTTCACCCTCCATAGAGGGGAGTAAGAGTGCCCTAGGGAAATAATTTCTTAGCAAAAATTACATGGAAGAGGATTAAACATTTTGATAAGTAGAGACATCTTTGCCTTGTGTATCAATTGCTCTCCCTGCATCATCCCCCTTAACAAGAGCTCTTGCCCTTCACAAGAACGCTACCAGGGCTCCAGGGGATATAGCACAATTTTTAATAGCCAAATCTTGGAAACAGACATGATGTTTAATGACCAATGAGTGACTAGGAAAATTGTGATATTATCTATATTGGAATACTATTTAGCTATCAAAAATGCAGATGTCATCTCCTTTGATTCATCCTGGATGGAACCTGAAGGTATTATGCTAAGTAAGATACATCAAAAAGAGAAGGACAAATACAAGATCATTACACTTATAAGTAAAACTTATGAAACAAACCTGAAAAGGAAAACACAATGTAAACTTTGGACTGGGCAGGGCATACTGTATCAAAGCAAAAGATTCTGGAGAGGTAGGCATTTGGAAGGAGTAGAAAGTGTTTTACATTTTTTATTTACTCCTTTCATCTTTGCAACAACCTAAGATGTGTATGCTATTAATTAATCCCACTTTATATCTGAAGAATTTGCCAAAGGTAAAGGAAAGAGGTGAAAGTGCAAATCCAGGATGTGTGGCTATCCAGTCCATACTCTTGACAACCACACAACACTGCTATTTATAGGGAAATTCCACCCACAATAGTTGAAGGTGGAATCACTATAGAGAAGAACACATACAGAGAAGCACAAGCTACCAGGTCAATTCTCCTCCTACCAGTCACATAGTGCATTTATCTGAGTCAGCAGACTTCATTTTCTCCCTCATGGTAGTCTGAATGATCTGTTATTTGTAGTCAAAGAGTGCTAACTGTTAAATTGTGTGATTGCATTAAACCAGCAAGGGTCTTCTTTCTAGAAACTAAATGTTCTAGCATCACACACTGAACAAAAAGGACTGACAACTCTTTTCTCTATAGCCCCTCTGTTACTGTCACTACAACGTGGGGGTGGGATTTATTAGAAAACTTAACATCTGCCAACACTATCATAAATGTGGCCCTGTCCTAGGCTGAGGCTGACTTGACACCCTGTAACTATTTCTAGAATTAAGAAGAATTAAACACACTTTAGATGCTTAAATTATTTCTTAATACCTTATCATTGATTGGGTATTTCCCTCACCATTCCTATTCTGACCATGTGTGTGAGCTGAGCCTACAGTTTCAGTGGATATAGTTCTTACCTAAAGCAGATTGTAGATTGGATGTGGCCCAGGCAGTAGTGAATTTGTCAAGTAGGCACTAAACTCCAAAACAATAAGTAATAATAACAGCAATAATAAATAAATAAATAATTCAGACAACAGATTAAATCTTCATTTCTTTCCCCAGCCATAATAAGTCACAAGTTTATTTAAGTCAAAAGTCATGGATGTGAATATATACTTGTGCACTTGAGTGTGTATAAAAGGAAATACATTGTTGACTTCCTCCAAGATAGAAGAATTTAAAGTTGCCAACTGTTCAAAGAGTAACTATTGCCAGTCATTTAAGAATCTGAGACAGGTGATATAGAAGTGGTTACTCAGAAACATCTCTCATATTTGAAACACTCATACACAAAACATCAAACTAGGTCACATTGAGAAGACCAACAGTACTAAACTGTGCCTGACACTATTTAACAGTCATAAAGTTAGAGATGGTCTACTTAGAAATCTTGTGATTACCTAAGCAGACACACAAGGCAGTCTAGACATGGTGCATTAAGTTGCCAACTATCAGGGTTTGTCAAAAATCATGGCTACTTAAATAGAGAATTTAGTGTAATTAGAGCTAAGTTCTCAATTTATAAATTTGTAAAGTTACAGTCAGGTAAATTAGGAGAGTGGTTTTTTGGCAAAATAGTTTCTTCCAGAGTTACAGAAAGGCAGGCAAGATATTTATTCATAAACTAAGGCCCCTAGGACCCTCCCAATGTATATTTTTATATGAAATTACACCATGACTTATTCCTATCATGATCCATAAAATATAGTCAGATCATGCAGAATAAAGCACTTCTTTTCAAATCTGAGAACCGAGCCAGACTAGAATGCCAATTTCTCTTTAGTTAATATTTATACTTCCCAAGATCTTAATTTTCTCCTAAATAAAAGAAGGGAATAGTTTTTCTAACTTTAAAGGCTGGTTGTGAGACTAAATTATACAATCCTCACAAAGCATTTAGAACATAGCAAACTGTAGTAAACTTATTATACCAGTAGCTATTTTATCAAGAGGTTAAGTTTTTTTTTTTTTGAAACAAGAACTACATTGAAGTTTCATGTGTGTGTGACTCTGCTACAAGTGGACTTTTTTTTTTTTCACTTCTTTCCAGATACAGAGTGAGATACCAAAAGGGCACTAGGAGAGACATTACTGAATGCCCTACACCACTCATGAAACTTTTCTACTTGCATGAAGCTCCCAGGTGGTGCTGGGAGTCCCAAAAGCATGGTGAAGTATGTACTCTATCAGGAAAGCTAGCTCCTATTCCCAGAATACTTTTTTAAAAATAATAATATCGAGGGTCGGGTGGTGGCGCAGTGGGTTAAGCGCATGTGGCGCAAAGCACAAGGACCCACGTAAAGATCCCGGTTTGAGGCCCCGGCTCCCCACCTGCAGGGGCGTTGCTTCACAGGCGGTGAAGCAGGTCTGCAGGTGTCTATCTTTCTCTCCCCCTCTCTGTCTTCCCCTCCTCTCTCCATTTCTCTCTGTCATATTCAAGAGCGAACAGCATCAACAATGGTAATAATAATAATAACCACAACGAGGCTACAACAACAAGGGCAATAAAAGGGGGGGAAATGGCCTCCAGGAGCGGTGGATTCATGGTGCAGGCACCAAGCCCGGCAATAACCCTGGAGGAAAATAATAATAATAATAATATCGTAACAGAAAAAGACACTGTCAAAATGAAGTCAGTCCTGATACCTCTATGCAAAATGTTAAGCATTATTTTCATAGTGGTGAAATTACAGATGTTTTATTGTCTTAATGTTACTTTTACTGGAAAAAAAAACTAATAAAACAGTTTCCATTTAGGATAAAGAAACTTTAATATAGCTCAGGCATATATGAAATTACAAATCAAGGCTAAAACTGACTTTACTTTCAAACTCTTGATTTTATACACCCACAGAGAAAACCAGCCCAGTTATATGAGCATACCTGTAAATTAAATACCTCAATTTAAACACACAGTGCTACAGAGCTCAGAGGCAACAGAAAAAGTGAAAGGTGTTGATGACCATAGCAGGCAGGTTCACACTTCGCAAAGCCACTTGGGGCGCTAAAACCCCACACCTTACACTATAAACAAAGCACTTTGAAGACCACACACATTTATACTAACTAGACAACACACTTAGTAAAAATTCTCAGGCATCCCTGTCATAGTGTCCAGATTTCATGTCTGCCCTTTTCTGCCACCACTTCTTTGACTAACTTCAAAGCAGTAAGCATGGGAGAATCATATATATTTTAGACTTGATCAATAAATCTGACCAGTTCTTATTCCCTTGAAGAACAAGAGAACATCTTATTTATATGTGGGGTCATTTATAAATAGAACATTTTATTAAATTCAAAGATACCTGTGAACAAACATCATTTCCAAGTATAATTAATAAGTCCTAATGTTTAAGATGTATTTG
This sequence comes from Erinaceus europaeus, assembly GCF_950295315.1. Lineage (NCBI taxonomy): Eukaryota > Metazoa > Chordata > Mammalia > Eulipotyphla > Erinaceidae > Erinaceus > Erinaceus europaeus. The sequence goes on along the minus strand of NC_080173.1, from coordinate 19,252,507 downwards.
GAATTAAGTATTTCTAGCACTTGACCTAGTCAACTTCCATAAAAACATCTATTTAATTATATTTCATCTAATATTTTCAGGTTAGTGCTCTTAATAGTTGTATAAATATCTTTGCAGATTTATTTATTTTGAACCTCATTTTCCCCCCTAAAGCACAGTCCTTTTTTCCAGGTTGATAATTTTTTTAATAAATAAAAACTCTTAAAATATAAAGAATTTTAAGTTGATTTTTAATGTTTAGATTGCTTTTGTTTAAAATGTGACACTGTACTGGGTCCTTGGGATATCATACTTACAGTCCTTCCCTCATGAGGCATAGTGTCCAGAGAACAAGAAAATAGTACCTGTATAATAATCATATATGCCTGCGTAATCATAGACATGGGCTCAGAGAGCATGCTGGTGGCTATGCCTCTCCAAGGGCAGGAAACATAGCTAACTGACAACTCCAACTGCTATACCTCTGGTTTTTCCCAGAGGTAGGAAGTCGGTGGGGAGGAGTATTCTGTGAGAAGTCTTTTTTTTTTTTTTTTTGGCTCCAGGGTTATCTCTGGGTCTTGGGCCTGCACCACGAATCCACCACTCCTGGAGGTCTTTTTTTTTTTTCCTTGTTGCCTTTGTTATTTATCGGTATTGTTGTTACTATTATTGTTGTCGTTGTTGTTTTATAGGACAGAAATGAAGAGAAGAGGGGAAGACAGAGAGGGGGAGAGAAAGATAGACACCCTATAGTCACAAAGAGCAGCTACCCTACCGGTGGAGAGCTGAGGGCTCGAACCAGGATCCTTAAGCCAGTCCTTGCATTTTGTACCACATGCGCTTAACCCGCTGTGCTACTGCCCGCCCCCTGGAAGGGAAGTCTTATTTAATGAGCAACCAGAGCTCAAGGACACAGCACTGACCTTAATAAAACATTGTGAGAGCAGTACAGAGTTTGAGACTGTTCCAACCTTTACCTATTTCCTTCCCTTTTCACAGGGGCCAGACCTGCATCATGGTCTGAAGACTCTCCCTGCATGTCTCTGCTCTACCCTTGTCTCTGCTCTACCCATGTCTCAGTCTCTACCCTTGACCCTGTACAAATATTTCCCTAATAAAACTCTTACATACTTAATTTCTTTTTAGCATATACTTCACAACATATGCTGAAGTAATACAATAAATAAGAAAGGGACACAATCAATTTTAAAGGGTCTGGGAAGACTCCTGGGGAAGAGGTAATACTTGAGCTAATAACATGGATACAAGCAGATGTCAATGATGCCAAGAGAAAAAGAAGAGCCTGCCAGATACATTATTTAGCATGTCTGAGGTTCTTCTAATCATAGCAGTGTGTCCAGTTGGAGAGAAAAGAAGAGAACCAAGGGAGCTTTATACTTTTTGCCTAAATAGAAAGCCAGAGAGAGTAAGAGTAGGAGTGGGTGTGTGGGGAGGGAACAGAGAATCCTATCTGAACAAATTTACATGCACAGACAAACTGCCTATAAAATATGCTGGACAAAGAGTCTCCAACTGGTCAATGACCAAGTCAAACTTGGAGAGAAGTTCTATGGTTTAAAAACAAAAGGTAAATAAGCAATAGGTCAAAGAACAAATGACAAGGGAAATTAAGAAGTTGTAGAAGCAGGAAAAGACCAAAGACCCCACAAAAAAAGATCCTGCTCACTGACATGAAGTACTACATAGTATTGATGTTAAATGGAAAATAAACTAATTAATAATAAATTAGTTGGCCTTAAACCCAATTAATTTTCATAAAAATGCATTTACTCACTCAGTAATAATGTCTTCATAAGGAAGAGCAACAACAACAACAAAAAGAAAGTCAACACTGGCTTCAGTTCAGTCTGTAATCAATACAGCCTTTTGGAAAGTTAAAGTACTGATATGGCACAAATTAAGCTACTATCACAAAGAAAATCCAAAAAGCAGTGACTTGAGATACACATGCTTTTCTCTTATTATTTACTGGCTCAAATAAAAGCAGGTAGCCCAGAGGTAGCATTTATATGAATAGAATTCTTGTCTCTAGGGACACACAAGAAGCCATAGTGGCAGGTTGTTCTATCATAAAGATACGGCTTTCCCCTATCTCATCAGGGAAACATAGAGAGGCTGGGGTATGAATCGATTTGCCAACATCTATGTTCAATGGAAAAGCTATTACAGAAGTCAGACCTTCCACCTTCTGCACCCTATAAAGAATTTTGGTTCATACTGTCAGAAGGATTAAGGATAGGGAACCCTCCAATGGGGGTGGGGATGCAATACAGAACTTGGTGGTGGGAATTGTATGGAAAGTACCCTAGTTATCTTGCAATCTTGTCAATCAATATAAAATCACTAAAAAAAAGAAAGAGAAAAAGATAGAGAGAAAGAGAAAAAGAAAGAAAGAAAGAAAGAAAGAAAGAAAGAAAGAAAGAAAGAAAGAAAGACAGTTTCCAGCATGGTTTCTCTGTATGTTATTTCCCCAGTAGTCAGCAAGTTAGGAGGGAGTGGGTGCATGGGGAGGGAACAGAGAATCCTATCAGAGAATCCTATATGCATAGACAAACTGCCTACAAAATGTGCTGGACAAGGAGTCTCCAATGACCAGGTCAAACTTGGAGAGGAGTTCTACTGTTTAAAAACAAAATGTAAGTAGGCAATAAGTCAAAGAAGAAATGAAAGGGAAATTAAGAAAATACCTTGAAACATATGAACAAAAACACAATACAGTAAGACACATCAAATGCCTCTAAAGCAGAGGTAAGAGAGAATGTTAGCATTGTACTATATTTACTACTATATTTATGCCTCAAGGAACTAAGAAGAAAAGAGATAAACCCAAAGTTAATATAAGTCAATATGAAAAAGATTAGAGAATGGATAACTGAAAAGAAAGAGAAGATACAGCAACTGATGCTACAGAAATAAATATGTTTAACGGAGTATTATAAATAATTGCATGCCTCAAAATTGGGTTGTTTAGAAGAGATGGATTTCTAGAAATGTACACCTACCAGACTGAATCATGAAGTCTGAGCAGACCAACAGAGTAGTTAGAAAATAGATTCAGTAATCAAAAATCTCTCAACAAAGAAAAGTTCAGAACCAGATGGCTTCACTAGAGACAATTGTGACAAACATTTAAAAAAAAATTACCAATGCTTCCCCAAACTCATTAAAACAAAAACTTAAAAGAAGGGAACACTTCCAAACTCATTCTATAAAGCTATTATTACCCTGAGAGGAAAGCCAGAAACATGTTACAAGGAGAAAAAACAATAGAGCAATATCCTTAGTAAATACTGATGCAAAAAAAAAAAAAAACCTCAACAAAATTCTAGCAAACCAAATTCATAGCACATTAAAAGGATTATCCCACCATGAATAAGTAAGATCTATTCCTGAGGTGCAATGATAATTGAACATAACAGAACCTGGGAGATGGTACAATAGTCAAGCTCACACTTTATATGCACAAGGACCCACATTCTAGTCCCTAGTACTACATGAGAGCTTCATGAACTGTAAAGTACTATGGTGGCTCCTCCTCCTCCTCTTCCTCCTTCCCCCCATTCTCTTTTACCTCTCTCCCCCATCTCTGTCTATCTTTATGTGAATTAACAAGAAAAAAGTGCCTGCTGGGAGCTGTACTGGCATAAAAAATCACAGTAATAAAGGACAAAAAACTATGTGATCACCTCAGTCAGTGCACCAAAGCAATTGGCAAGTCTCAACAACCCGTCATAATAAAAACATACAACAAACTCAGAACATAAGGAAACTATCTCAACATACTAAAATCATATGTTGAAATATAACAGCAGAGCCAGGTGGTGGTGTACCTGGCTGAGTATACATGTTACTATGCATAAGGACCCAGGTTCAAGGCCCCAGTCTACACCTGCAGATGGAAAGCTTCACAAGTGGTGAAGCAGTGTTGCAAGTGTCTCTCTATCTTTCTCCCTCTCTATCTCTCCCTTCCCCTCAATTTCTGGCCTTCTCTCTAAAATAAAGAAAATAAAACATAAAAAAATAAAAATGTAACAGCAAAAAAAAAAATTCAATGGTGAAAGACACTGTATTTTCAAAGATCAGGAATAAAAAACAAAACAAAGACATTTCTTCTTGATTTGTATTTAACATACTATTTTGAATCCTAGCCAGCAAAATTAGAAAAGAAGTGAGACAAATGAATACGAAAGGAAGAGGTAAAATTGCCTCTAGGGTAGACGATAGGTTATTGTATGCAAAAACTCTAAAGATCAAACACACACACATGAACTAATAAATAAAAATCACTTGTTTAACTATAAACAGTGAATACTCCTAAACAGAAATTAAGAAAACAATTCATTACACCATCAAGAAGAATATAGTAATTTAAGAATATACTCAACCAAAGTGGTGAAAGATTGCTATACTAACAACAACAACAACAACAAACTATAAAATGTTTTTACAACAAATTAAAGGCCAATGGAAAGCTATCCTGGTTTATGAACTAAAAGATTTAATGTGGTTAAGATATGAAAATGACCCAAATTTATTTGTAGATCCAACACAATCTCTATGAAAATTTCAATGAAGAATTTTCAACATTGCTGGAGGTTTTAAATAGACCAGCTTAACAAGAAAAAGGGTATCCATACTGAGGTCGAGTGGTGATTCATCTGGTTGAGCGCACATGTTACACTGCACAGGTATCTAGGTGCAAGCCTCTGCATGGGGAAAGCTTCACAACTGGCAAAGCAGGGCTGCTGGTCTCTCCCACTCCCTCTCCCTTTTCCCTCCCCCTTCTCCCTCTCTCTTTCCCCTCTCCCTTCTCCCTCTCCGTCCCTCTCTCTCTCTTCTGTGTTCCCCTTCCCTCTCCTTTTTTCTCTGTCTCTATCAAATAAATAAGTAAATAATTTAAAAGGGTTTCTACATTAAAAAGGAAGAAGTAAAATATATTTGTAGATGATATGATTTATATATAGAGAAAAAAACCCTTGGGACCCATTAGAGTGTATACTTCATCATGCACAATGTCCTAGGTTTGAGTACCCAGCATCACATGAGAGCACTTGAACCAGGGGAAGCTTGGAGTGATGCTGTGATGTTTCTCCTTTATTCTGACTTTCTCTCCCTCATTGTGTTTTCCTCACACCCTGTCTCTACCTGAAATTAAAAGATAAAAATTCACATAGGCACAAACACTTCAGTGGGCAAAATCATAACAGTAATAATAATAATAATATCAATAATAAAAGCCTAGGGGGGTAATTGGAACTATTTGAGCTAATAAAAGTAGACTCTTGAAAAGAATTAAAGGGGTTCTATATAAAAGGAATGACATCCCATGTTCATGGATTGGAAAACAATTCTATAAAAATGCAATACTCCCTAAATTGAGCTAAAGATTAAATACAACCTCTGTCAGAATCCCGACTTCTCTTTATACAAAACTTGACAAACTAATCTTAACATTAATATTTAAATGAAGAGACTTGGAATAATCAAAGCAATCTTAAAAAAGAAGACAAACACTTCCCATTTTCAAAATTTACTACAATGCTAGGGCAGTCAAAATAATATCAAAATTTATCAAAGTAACTTATATATGATAAAGTAAATTTATATATGATAAACAAAGTAATTTATATATGATAAACATATATAAATGTATTCATTTTCAAAGTCAATATTTAATAACTGTGTCAAAATAATGCAATGAAGAAAAAGTAGTCTTTACAACAAATGGTACCAGGAAAATGCTTTATCTACACACCAAGGAATACATTTACACCATTACTTAATATACAAAAATTAACTCAAAGGGATAAAAGATCTATGTATGGGAGTTGGGCAGTAGTGCAGCAGGTTAAGTGAAGTGCAAGGACCAGTGTAAGGATCCCGGTTGGATCCCATGGCTCCCCACCTCCAGGGGAGTCGCTTCACTGGCGGTGAAGCAGGTCTGCAGGTGTCTATCTTTCTCTCCCCCTCTCTGTCTTCCCCTCCTCTCTCCATTTCTCTCTGTCCTATCTAACAACAACAACATCAACAATAACAATAAAAAAACAAGGGCAACAAAAGGCAAAATAAATAAATATGTATAAAAAATTAAAAATTAAAAAAAGATCTATGTGTAAGAGCTTCAGCTAGGAAATGCTTAAAAGAAATAGTATGGGAATCAGGCAGTATTGTAGCGGGTTAAGCACAGGAAGAAATTGAGAGCAAAGGGGGAGAAAGTGAGGGAGAGAGAAAGACACATGCAGCACTGCTTCACCCTTATGAAGGTTCCCTCCTAAAGGTGAGGACTGGGGACTTGAACCTGGATCCCTGCACACTATAATGTGTGTGCCTAATCACATGCCCCACCAGCTGGCCCTGATTTTCATCATTTTTACCCATTAAAGAAATAACAAGCAAAACTACATCGATATATCACCTTATATTTACTACAAGGCTATAATTTAAATACAAGGCAGAGAATAACTAGTATTGGTAAGAATGTAGAGAAACGAACCCTCAATCACTTCTGCTGGGGTTGTAAAATCATTCAATAATTTTGGGAACAGTCTGATCATTACTGAAGAGATTAAGGTGTTAACATATGACCCAGTAGTTCCATACCAAGAACTATATGAAAGAGATATGGATGCTCTTAGTAGTATTAATGATAATATCCCAAACATAGAAAAATGTAAATACCCACCCATCAATTAACAAATAGATTAATAAAGTGTGGTTTGTCCTTGCAACATACTATCCTGTCATTAAAAGGGATGAAATACATGTTACAATATGGATGAGCTTTGATAACATTAACTGAAAACAGTCCAACATAAAAAGTCAACATGTGTTGGGGACTGGGCAGTAGTGCAGTGGATTAAGTGCACATTGCACAAAGCACAAGGGCCGGCATAAGGATTCTGGTTCAAGCCCCCAGATCCCCACCTGCAGTGTGTGGGGGGGTCACTTCGCAAGCAGCGAAGCAGGTCTACAAGTGTCTATCTTTCCCCCTCTGTCTTCCCTTCTTTTCTCAATGTCTCTCTGTCCTATCCAAGAACAACAACAGCAATAACAACAATAACAAGGGCACAACAAGGGCAATAAAATGGAAAAAAATGCCCTCCAGGAGCAGTGGATTCGAAATGCAGGCAATGAGTCCTAGTGATAACCCTGGAGGGAAACAAAAGTTGCATGTGTTATGACTCCATTTATATGAAATGATCAGAATAGGCAAATCTATAGACAAAAGTAGGTAAGTAGGCATCAGGGGACTGAAGGAAGGGCCATTGTTGGGATCAGAGTTGCTTTCAAGGGTGATGGAAATGAGCCAGAATTAGATAGTGGTGATGGTTTTACAATACTGTGAACATGCTAAAAAATAAGTTGCACACTTTAAATGAATGAAATGGGAGACTGGATCTGCACTCTTCTACTTTAGTTACACATCCCCACTCCCACTCCTTGAGATTTCTTCTCAGAATAAACCATGGACACCCAGTCTAAAACCTACCAAGCAAGTTTCTTTGCATGGACCACATTCCTCTATCTGGGAATGCTTGCCCTCACTACATCCAGATATCCATAGGATTAACAGTTTCTTCTTAACTTCAAGTTTAGCCAAAATGACACTTTCCTTAAGAACTAATAAAAGTAACACTTTCTAAATTATACTCTCTCAGTCACTCTACACTATTTCAGTTATACAGTAGGTACTTAAGTATTTCCTGAATGAATAAATAAATGAACCTACACACAAGTTATTACACTTGCACAGTTTTATGGGTATTTTCATAAACACATATTCTTTTTAAGAATATTTTTATTAATTTATTATTGGATAGAGACAGAGAGAAATTGAGAGGGGAGGGGGAGATAGAGAGGGAGAAAGACAGAGAGACATCTGCAGCCCTACTTCACCACTCATGAAGCCTTCCCCCTGCAGATGGGGACCAGGAGATTGAACCTGGGTCCTTGTGCACTGCAGTGTGTGTGCTTAACCAGGTGCGCCACCACCTGGCCCCCCATAAACACATATTCTAAGCCATTTTCCGATTTGGATTTTTTGGATGGAAAAGGCCTTAAGGTCAAAGACTGTCATTTTAGAAGTCTGTCTGTGTACTAGTTAGGGTAAATAATGTTAATGTCTATAAAACACACACACACACACACACACACACACCTCTCATTGGGTTGCCACACTTAAGGTTGCTTACTCATTATGTCAAAATCCACTGTAATCAATTTTGGGGAAGATAGAATTCTGTTTTATGGAGTTGTTTGAAAGTCTCAGATTCGTGGTCTGGGAGGTGGCACAGTGGATAAAGCATTGGACTCTTAAACATGAGTTTCTTAGTTCAATCCCTGGCAGCACAAGTACCAGAATGATGTCTGGTTCTCTCTCTTTCTCCTCCTATCTTTCTCATTAACAAATAAAATATTTTTAAAAAAGAAAGTCTCAGTTGCTCAACAATTTGTTTGGCTTCGTATGTTAACTCTCTTTTCAATCACCAGGTTCCAGATGCCACCAGGATGCTGGCCAGGCTTCCCTGGATTGAAGACCCCACCAATGTGTCCTGGAGCTCAGCTTCCCCAGAGACACACCTTACTAGGGAAAGAGAGAGGCAGATTGGGAGTATGGACTGACCAGTCAACGCCCATGTTCAGCGGGGAAGCAATTACAGAAGCCAGACCTTTTACCTTCTGCAACCCTCAATGACCCTGGGTCCATGCTCCCAGAGGGCTAGAGAATGGGAAAGCTATCAGGGGAGGGGGTTGGTTATGGAGATTGGGTGGTGGGAATTGTGTGGAGCTGTACCCCTCCTACCTTATGGTTTTGTTAATTAATCCTTTCTTAAATAAAAAAAAATAAAATAAAAAAATTTAAAAAAAAGAAGAAAAGAAAGTCTCAGATTCTATCTCCAGCCACCACTTCCCACTAGAGACCAACCAGAATCCAGTCATTAAGGGAGTAGGGCAAATGCAATCTGTGGACTTAATACCTTAGATCACATGTAGCACAGACCCAGAGATGAGAATCAACAGATGAATGCAGTGAGGTGTTGGGCCTACTCATTCAACAAACATGACTAAGATACTTGCAAACCCCAAATCACTTTCTAGGTTCTTTTTCTAAGGTCGTTTTCTCTTTTTTTTTCTTTTAAAAATGTTTATTTATTTATTTATTTAATATAGAGAAAGAGAAAAATTGAAAGGGAAGGGGAATATAGAGAGCAAGTAAGACAAAAAGGTATCTGCTGCACTGCTTCACTACTTCGCTGCTTGCGAAGCTTCCCACCTGCAGGTGGGGACTGGGGGCTTAAACTAGAGTCTTTGCACACAATGTTATGCAGGCACTCAACCAGGAGGGACACCATCTGGATTCTCTAAGGCCTTTTCCAAAAGCTCTCCCAGTCCCCAGCTGCAGGGCGTAAAACTCACAGTCTGTAAAGTAGTGCTACTGGTGTGTCTCCTCTGTCTCTTTCCCTCTCCTTCCCTGTCTCTTACTCTCTATCAAAATATGACCACAGGGAATGATGGACTCATATAGGCATTGAGTCCCAGCAAATAACTCAAGCAATAAAAAATAACCCAGCAATAAAAAAGTGGGGGGGAGAGAAGCTGACTGGGAGCAGTGGAATTGCACATGCATGAGGTCCCAACACTACAATAAAGAGAAAGGAGGAGGAGTGGAGAAGAAGAAAGAAAAAGGAAAAAAAAAAAAACTTGTTGAAGTTTCAGCCAGCATGTTTGTATTCTAAGCAGCAGAAAGAGAAGGATGAAAAAGAAAACAGTCATGCCTCCTGCCTGAGTCAACTCCAAACTGAAAGTCCCACAGTGCACATTTGCTTCCATCTCACAGCCAGCAAGCACTTGGTCACACGGCCATATTTACCAGTGGGGAAGGAAGAGAAAGGCAGTCTTCTAGAAAAGTATACTGCCATCTCAAAAAAAAAATAGAATTCTGTTATTAAGAATGGAGGAAATAGGTATCAGTAAACCACTAGTAGTTGGCTTAGACACTACAGAGGTGACTTCCTGGTCATTCATAGAAAAGTGCTGAAAATGAAGACATTCACTTCTCTCCTTAGGAGCTGGAACCCCACACTCACACTCCTACTCAGCGGGTGTCTTTGGAAGGGACTAAAATACACAGCCCCATAGAGCTGAGTTCTTAATCATCAGGTAGACCCATTGTCCCCATTTGGACTTGATCTCTTACCTGCAATAAGTAAATGCTTGCTACCCACAGTGGTCTGAGAAACTTACGGTTTCTGCTGACCTGCCAATTTACCACGGAGCAGCCAGTCCCTCCAAAAATTTATAAAACTAATTCCAGACCTCACAGCTAGCAGGTATACAATCACTAACATTGCCTGACTTGGTCAGCAACAACTGTATATTGTGAATAGTTAACAGAAATAAGAATAGCATCAATAGTCTTCTTTCACTGATTGTTGATCAAGTGCCAAGCACTGTGTTTTGCTTACTACCCCAGAGGCTTGCTTCAGGGTATCAAATGAATGCCAGTCTCAGAAATGGTTTGGACTAGTTTTTTATTCAACATCATCCAGTTAGTAAATGGTAGATCTAGGAGTGTATTAAGGACTTTCTGGCTCCTACTCCAATGATCATTTTTGTAACTTCCAATTGGCTGAGGTTAAATCATGTGTCAGGTCTTTTTACCAACTAGAATCTAGATTATTGGTCTTCACAAAGATCTAGTAAGAGTAGTTTAGATTAGTTCTGCTTCAAGTTCAAGTCTATGTCAAGAGAAGCAGCAGGGGGCTGGCAGTATAGCTCTGCTCTACCCAAAGAGGGGCCCAGAGCCTTTCCACCTTGCTGCTCTGCTCTGCCACTCAGAGGATTATTGTCCTACATATAAGTTGGAAGATGGTTTGCTACCACTTTCTTGTCTTCTTCAAGGGAAGGATATCAGAGCTGTAGGTGTGTCTCTTTTTGATGGGGACAGCTCAGAAGCTGCCCACATCAATTCCTCTCCTGTTGTTTTAGGCAGAACTCAGTCACGTGGTCACAACACATTCAAGGGAGACTGGGAAATGAAGCCTTTATCTCAACAGCCATGTGCTCACAAAAAAAACAAACAAACAAACAAAAAACCTCAAAAGGGTATGGGACCTGCTACCAAAAAGAAAAAAAGAAAGGAAGGAAGGGAGAAAGGAAGAGAGAGAGGAAGGGAAGTAGGTGTGTGGATGGGAGGAAGCAGACTCTGTCACATTCCTGAAATACTTTTACATAAAGAAAGAACAATTTGGGGTTGGGTGGTGGCACACCTTGTTGAGCACACATGCTACAATGCACAAGGACCCAGGTTCAAGACCCAGATCCCCACCTGTAGGGGGAAAGTTTTTCAAGTGGTGAAGCAGTGTTGTAGGTGTCTCTCTCTTCCTCTCTATCACCCCATTCTCTCTCCATTTCTGACTGTTACTATCCAATAAATAAAGATAATAATTAAAAAATAAGAAAGAAAGAACAATTTAGTCTTTTTGGTTCAGAGGGAGAAATAGGCACTGACCCATTAATACCATGCAAAGCCCATAGGGAATTGCTCTATCACAGAGGGAAAAGATGGAAGTGGGGCAGCCCTTCATATAACATTATAATACAGTAAAATAAACTCTTAATTTCTTCAAATAAGTACCTGCTAGTACTACTGGAGATGATGCACTGGGTGGTACACTGGACTTAAATGCATAAGTACCAAGTTCAATCCTCAGCATTACATATACCTGTTTAATATGATGCTCTAGTTGGTGTTTCTCTTCCCCCTTCTCTCTCTCTCTCTCTCTCTCATAGGCCTTGATTTGGGTTGCTAGGAACAATTCTACATCAATCAATAGTTCAAAAGACCCAAGATAAGTCCTCTCATTGTTATTTGCGCGCGCGCGCGCGCGCACACACACACACACACACACACACACACACACACCTCCTGATGTCACTTCAATCTGGGTACGCTGGCCTGGTTCCAACTGCCATACTTGCATTTCTCTGCCAAAAATTCTTGGACTGATACTCCTACTTTGCCAGGATAGGATATAAGGGAAACAGCTAGGACTGAGCATTCTACCTCCTAGAAGTAGACCTCAGTTATGACTCTCAGGAGCTGGGGGATAAACACTTCAGATTCCCCCTCCCTCACCAGGACTGTTCTGAGGCATATATAAATACCTGGATCACAGGAGCTCTCTAGGAGCGTCAAGCTTTCTAAGTCTATGCACAAGATGGAGTGATAACACAGTTTTGTTTCTTTTTTTTTTTTTTTTCATGTGTTTTCCATTCCTTATCTCATTTTCTGGTGTTTCCTGCATTTCCCCAAATAAACTGCTTTTGGTCTATTTCAGGATATGCTGCAGGATGCACCCAAATAGTACTAGTGCTGTGAGATGGGAAAGTCTCTCTGGGAATAACAGGCTGGCACAGGCTCTGGGGTCATTCTGAGCAGTATTTGAATTCTGGCTTCATCATTTATCAGCTTTTGATTTTTTTTTCATGCCTCAATTTCCTCATCTGTAAAAAGGAGTCATTATACCATCTTTCAGGATTATAACGCTTTAACAAAGCAGTTCCTTCAATGTTTTTACACCAACCCCACTGAATATCAAGCATTCAACAAAGTTCTTTTTTTTTTTTTTTTTGCGTTTTATCTCCATTTTCATAGAGATTGAGGCTCGGAAAAGTTTCCTGATATGCACAATGTAATTTAGCAAAGTGACAGATCTTGAGTTCATACACAAAACTTTCCAAATCTACTTACCACTTTTCCACTGAGCCTCACTTCTCCACTTCAAGGTCAAAATTAGCTTTAAATGCTTAGGTCTTCCTCTGCCTTTATGCTGTGTAGACAGCACATCTGGTTTCTGATTCTCATACATTCCCACATTCTGGTGCCATTCACACTCTTGGCTATTTGTGTCCTCTGTCCCGGGGCAGGGCCCACACTCTCCGTCATCCAGCTGTGACATCTTTCTAAATCTGGGAGCAAAGATTTTACAAGTTCATCTCTGATTAAAACACAGCTACTAAAAATAGTTGACAGCCAGAAGAAGAATGATGATATGTAACCCAGGGCAGAGCAAAAGAACATATAAGTGCTTCGCTATTGAACACAGGAAACATGTTCCCCAATTTCCCTGTACATTTTTAAGGAGAAAAAACAGAACATTGGATGTGTGCAAACCTGCCCAGTCTCAGCTCAAGTGACTGAAAAGAAGCTGTGAATAAAAAGAGGGAGCAAAAGTTTTCAAATTCAATTCCTTCACTCAGTGTTATGTTACTTCCACAGTCATGTCAAACCCAGATGCAAAGCCAAGGCAGGAAGAATAAACTTGTAAGATCATCTGGATAAATATACTCAGAGTTTTGCAATTAAGAATCTAGAAAGAGAGCTAGAGAAACAGCATAAAGATTATACTAATGACTTTCATGCCTGAGCTCACAGGCTCAATCCCCAGCATTACCATGACACAGCTAAACAATCTTCTGGTTACCCGGGGTCCTAATCAGGGAGTCCTGGGATTCCCACATAGACATGATAGGCCTAGACCTCTAATAGATCACTCTTGCCACTGTTATCTCCATCAGGAACAGCACAATGGACTCTATTGTGGGCTCCTATAGGACCTTGCCCTCAATGTTTATCAACAATGGTAGGGAATGTTCCATTCTCCAAAGGGAGGTTGGACAACATACTCTACCTACCACCCAAGGAAGATGGGTCTGGAAAGTATTGCCTGGAATGTTCCTAGCCGTGACCACATAATGCAAGCTCAGACCTACAGGGATGCAGAAGTTACATAGGCTCCTGTTCTGACTATGGGGCCTAGAGCAAATTGATGGGGTTTACAGTTAACAATATTTATATACTTTCCCCATATTTGGGAGCTATTCTCTTCCCTGATCCAGCTTTCTATTCCTTTTTCCAACTATCATACCATCTCCCCAGGCAATAACTTGGATCCACCTGCATGTCAGATGTGAGGCTAAGGCAAAACTAGTAAAGCCATAGGCTCCTTGGAATATACATAAAATAGACCTACTTGTAGGAAATTGTGAGGATGTGGTAAAGCCTGGCAGGGCTTGACCTGAGGGGTGCATCCGTCCTGTCAGTCTCTCTCTCTCTATGGAATGGTTGAGCAAGGGGGAACACAAGAACCCCAAAGGATTACCATGTCATATCAGACTCCCTACCTCACAAAACACCCTGCATTTTCCTGCCTCCAGAAGCCCAGCATTCCTTAAAACATTAAGCCTGCTCCACCCTGCATTTCTTGATACTATGGCTCGTCCTTTTATTATCTACATATCAGTCTTCAGCTTTGTCTAACAAATGACTTAAGGCCTCCACCCTATTCCCCCACCCATTCTGCTCATTTAACATATTCCTTTTCTACCCTCAAGACCACAGAGTATTACTAGTCCTACCAGTTAAACCCCTAGCAACAGTTGCTAAGGAGGTCCATACCATTCCCAGCCCTTTTTCTAACCATGTATGGTATTGTCAAGTCACTTCCGTTTCTGACTTAAGTCTCCCCTTTTCCAGCTGGAGAGGTGGGCAGGCAGAGGGGGAGGCTGATGCCGGCCATTGTGGTTTATGCCACGTGGCTTAACCAGGTGTGCTACTGGTCCAACTCTGGGGCACTCGAAGGAATAAAGATTTGAATTGCCTTGCCACCACGAGCTTGGTTCCTGGGTCACCTCTCTCTCTTTCTCTCTCTTTCTCTATCTCTATCTCTCTCTCTTTCCATCTGCAGTATTCTTGCCTTTAAGTTTGGGATTAGTCAACAATTTGTTTTGCTTTATATCTTAACTCTTTTTCAACCACCAGGTTCCAGATGCTACCATGATGCAAACCTGACTTTCCTGGGCAGAGGACCTCACCAATGTACTCTGGAACTCACCTCTCCAGAGCCCCACCCCACTGGGGAAAGAAAGGCTAGGAGTATGGATCAACCTGTCAATGCCCATGTTCAGTGGGGAAGCAATTACAGGAGCCAGATCTTCCATCTTCTGTACCCCATAATGATCCTGGGTCCATACTTCCAGAGGGATAAAAAATAGGAAAGCTTTCAAGGGAGGATGGGGTACAGAGTTCTGGTGGTGGGAATCATGTGGCATTGTGCCCCTTTTATCCTATGGCCTTGTCAATAATTCCATTTTATTAGTAAAAATTTAAAAATAAATAAATATACAAAAGTAAATTTGAGTATAAACTTAGCATATATGGTAACTAGCAGTGTTATAAAAAAACCCTCCATTATTTGACATATCTTTTAAAAATATGTTTCTCTGAGTTACAAATCCTCTATTAAAGAGAGGAGGAGATTTTGCCTCCCTTTTCTCCTGCCCACATCTGGCTTAGTGGGTAGAGACATTTTCCATTTTCATAACCCGGGGACTTGGGGGTGCTACCGGTCCCACATTCTACAATACACAGGACAGGTCTCCACAACAGGAATTATCTGACCCAAAACATCAGCAGTACCTGGTTTGAAGAACCTTACTTTGGGTCACCACTAGTTCCTTATCTTGGGGCCTGGTGGACCCAGTGACACCAGTATCAATCCTTAGAGAAGGTCAGGTATATTATATAGCAGACTTAGACACAGTACAGGACTTATGCCAGCTCTTAGGCTGTGGTTGCCTTTCTGGGTTTTGTTTGTTTGTTTTTAATTATCTTTGCTTATCTATTGGATAGAAAACCAGAGACTGAGAGGCAGGGGAAAGTAGAGAGGGAGACATCTGCAGCCCTGCTTCAACACTCATGAAGCTTTCCCACTGCAGGTGGGAACCAAGGGCTTGAACCCAGGTCCTTGAACATTGCAACATGTGCGCTCAACCAGGTGCGCCACAGCCCAGTCCCAGTAGTTGCCTTTCTTGTTAGCTTCAGCTAAGTACTTAACCCTTTGAGCTGTTTTATAAAAAAGAAAGAAAGAAAAAGGAAGAAAGGAAGGAAGGAAGGAGGGAAGGAAGGAAGGAAGGAAGAAAAGAAGGTAGGGGAAAAGTCGATAGCATAATGATTATGCAAAGAGACTCTCATGCCTGAGGCTTCAAAGTCCCAGGTTCAATCACTTGTACCACCATACACCAGAGCAGAGCAGTGTTCGGGTAAAGAAAAGAAGAGAAAAAGAAGAAAAATAGTGCATATTTAAAAACAAACAAACAAAAAACAGGGTTAGGCTGTGGCACAGGTTAAGTGCACATAGTATAAAGCACAAGGACCCGCCAAGGATGATGGTTCGAGCTCAGGCTCTCCACTTGTAGGAAAGGGTCGCTTCACAAACAAGTGAAGTAAGTCTGCTGGTGTCCCTCTTTCTCTCCCCCTCTCTATCTTCCCCTCTTCTCTCAATTTCTTTCTGTCCTATCCAATAAAACAGAAAAGTAGTGTCAGCACCAAGTTCCATCGATAACCCTAGAGGCAAAAATAAAAACAAGTAAATAAAATAAAAAACCTAGAAAGAAGCTGTTTTGTTTCAGTATACTTTTAAATTTTGGATCATATCAAAATATAATTTGGGGGGCTGCAGAAGTAGCTCAGCCACAGAGTACTTGTCTTGCATGTATGAAGTCCTAGGTTTAACTACCAGCAACACATAAAATTAGACAGTAGTGTCTCTGGTCTCTCTCTTTCTCTCTCAATATAAAAATAAAAGTAAGAACATTCATGTTTAAGTATAGTCCAATAAGGGTTATATTGTGATTATCTGACTTGCCCTACAGTAGGGTGACTGTTTTATTCCAGTTTGCCTGAGGCTAGCCCTGTTTTAATACTTAGTCCCTCATACTAAGAAATTTCTCAACTCTAGGGGAGAAAAGAATGGTCTACTAGAAAGCGTCTTTGTCACAAATGACAATTTTATTTTTTAATGACTGAGTAGTAGTCTACTGTGTATATGTATCCATACACACACATATGCATACACACCTTAACTTCTTTTTTTATTCATCCACTATTAAACTCTTAATTTCTTTCCATACCTTGGCTATTATGAACAATTTTAAAATGATATTCTTTAAAATATAAATCTCTTCAGGTAGATTAAAACTATTCACTAATCATAATCCAAGAGTCCTAGCTGTTTTCCACTTAACCAATTCCCTCTCTAAGAATCCAAGATTTTCTATAGAAGGAAAAGTAAACTCAAATTCCTGGAGGAGCAAGAATTTACTCTGGAAACACTTGGGCCTGTGGTCATACCACACTAAATGCACCTGATCTGGAAAGATAAGCTGGACCAGGCCTGGCTACTATTTGAATGGGAGGGAAGCACTTAGAAAAGGTAACTAAACCTCTTTACTTGTGAGGGATGGGAGGTGGAGAGGCAAATACTATTTGATCCCCCAGCACTGTGAACCAGCCATTTCCACAATATTCTCAGACAAACAAATTATCAGTAGTGGGAAGTCAAACTGACTAGCACTGCAGGAACAAGGATACAATATGGGGTGAGAACCACAGTGTCCACAATAGCAAGCAAAGACAGAGCCTCTGAGGTACCATGACTCAATATTTGTCAACTGTTGCCATGTGGGAATGTAGCCAATAGTCCTAGAGCGTCTCAATTTTTTGAAAAGAAACCAAGAATTCAGAATGTTTGTGGGCTCCCTGATTCATAATTACCTATGATTAGTTCAAATATTAAAAAAAAACTTCTGCCTTCTAGCCATTTATAGCAAATGTCATATATATGACACACACATATATAGTATTTATTGGATAGAGACTAAGAGAAATTGAAATGGAAGAGGGGGATAGGAAAGGAGAAAGAAAGACAGACACCTGTAGCAGTGGTTAAGCACTTACGAAGCGTCCTCCCTACAGATGGGGACTGGGGACTTGAACCTGGGTTCTAGTGCTTAATAATATGTGCTCACAACCAAGTGCACCAATAGTCAGTCCCTCTGAGAAAATATGTCTTCATTATTTCCATCAACAAATCATAATAAACTCTCATTTCAGGCTCACTTAATGTCTGTCCTAAAGTCCTTGGGAACTGCTACATTAAGTTAAACAATATATAATGAGACCAATTCTACTACAAGCTAGTTGATACAAATAAGAGTTAAGGTCCTACACTCACTAAAGTGTTCTTTTTTTTTATTTCTTTCCTCTCCCCTTCCCCCTTATTTTCCTTTACTTCCCAGAGCCCTGCTCAGCTCCTGCTTATGATGGTGCTGAGGAAATGAAACTGGAAACTATGAACCTCAGGAGTAAAGTCATTTACATAACCATTAGGCTATCTCCCCAGGCCTGCTCACCAAACTTCTAAAGAAAGATCCAGGGAGACCCGGCTGTAGCACAGCAGGTTAAGTGCACATGGTGCAAAGCACAGGATGAGCCTGAGGATCCAGGCTCCCCACCTGCAGGGAAGTCACTTCACAGGCGGTGAAGCAGGTCTGCAGGTATCTTTCTCTCCCACTCTCTGTCTTCCTCTCCTCTTTCCATTTCTCTTTGTCCTATCCAACAACGATGGCATCAATAATAACTACAATAATAAAACAACAAGGACAACAAAAGGGAATAAATAAATAAATAAATAAATACAAAAAAATTAAAAAAGAAAGATCCAAAACAGTCAGAATATGAAAAAATAATTTGCACTGATTTACTCATTTCCCAGCTTACTTACTTAGGGTTCAGGTTCTTAGCTGGACCCTAACCCTGGGCAGAGGCCATTCCATACAGGGCACCATGACTCACACGTGTATGCATGCGTACATGCACACATATGCTCTTTCTCACTCAAACTGAGGCTACTGAGAAAGATCAGTGAAACTCACATCCTTAGAACACGGGAGGAATCCAGGCACAGAGGGTAAAAAAAAAAACTTCAGTGACATGTGCAAAGTCCATCTATCTACCTTATAACAAAATGAGGTTATTTTAGGACCTACTTTATTTACTTGATCTCACTAGAAACTGGATTTGGTATGATTCTTAACTTCACAAAAAGCTCCTTAGAATTCATTTGTTCTGAACAGCTTTTAACTACTTTACAAACAACTCCTTCCATTCTCAAAACTGTCCTTGGAAGTTAAAGAAAATAGTTTTCTCACTTTTTTCCCCCCTCCAGAGTCATGGTTTTACACAGATGCAATTTCACCACTTCTGAGCTAACTTCTTTATATTTCAGGTAAAGAGACAGAATCAGAGAGAGGAGAGACATCAAAGTCCCAGAGCTTCTTTTCCTGGTCCCCATGGCATTCCTGTGTGGTGTTGAGGCTCTAACCTAGGCCATGCACAAGGCAAGACACACATCCAACCAGAAGAGCTATCTTCCTGTCCCCCACCCCTTTTATATTGTTTTATTAGGAGGTCAGTAATTTATAGTACAGTTATTGACACATAAATATAATTTCTCATTTCTCATCTCCCTGTAATAGGTGTCTGCAAAATACCCTCACTCCCAACTGAGGTCCATGCACCAGCACTCCATGGCCCTCTCCATTCCCTCCCTTAACTCCTTTCTCAATATACCCAGTCCAAGCTTCATTTTGTATTTTTCCCTTTCTGTGTTTATTTTTAAGTTCCATCTATAAGTGAGATCTTTAATTTGTCCTCTTTTGTGGCTTATCTCACTTAATATGATTCCTTCAAGTTCTACCCAAGATGAGACAAAGGGCAAAGGAGTGACTTGTTTTTTTAACAGCCAGGTAGCATTCTAGTATGTATATATACCACAACTATCTTAGTCACTCTCCTGTTGTTGGACATCTGAGTTGCTTCAGTTTGGGGCTACTACAAATTTTGCTCCTAAGAACTTAAGTATACAGAGTTTTCTTTGGATAGGTATATTTGTTTTCTTTGAATATATCCACAAGAGTTGCTGGGTCATAGGGTAGGTCCATTTCCAGTGTTCTGAGAAGTCTCCAGACTGTGTTCTCTACATAGAGGTTGGGCTAATTTACATTCCCACCAGTGAAGAGATCCTTTTTCCCCATGACTTCACCTACATTTGTTGTTTCTGTTATTATTAATGTATGACATTCTCACAGGTATAAAATAGCATCTTATTAATGTCTTTATTTGAATTTCTCTGATAATCAGTGACTTTGAGCATTTATTCATATGTCTGCTGACCCTTTGGATCTCTTCTTTGGTGAATTCTTTCCATGTCCCTTCCCTATTTTTAATTTTTTATTTATTATCTCTATTAGATAGAGACAACCAGAAATCAAGAGAGTAAGGGGAGATACAGAGGGAATGAGAGAGACACTTGCAGCACTGCTTTACCACTCATAAAGCTTTCCCCCAGCAGGTAGGGTCTGGGGGGTTTGAACCCAAGTCCTTGCACACTGTAACTCAACCAGGTATGCCACCCCCACCCCCATTTTTAATGGGGTTGTTTGTTTTGTTGTTACTGCTGAATTCCCATTCCCACTCTTAAAGATGAATAAATTGGCACAGAGAGGTTAAGATACTTGCCTAACTTAATTATGGAGACAAATCTAGGCAATTATCTCTGAAGAGGGTGAGCCTAACCACTGCTGTAGACTACCTCTGAACTATCGAGTTAGGCTTTTAAAATAGCCTCATGGTTTGTTGGTGTTGTTGTTCTTTGTTTTGTATTATAAACGGACATGGTAACCTACCATGTTTAGGTAACTCCTGTGCATTGCCTTTTTTTTTTAAATGAAGTTTTACTGGAATACAGCCCCACCCATTATTTTATACATTGTCTGTGGTTGCTCTTGTCCTACAAAGGCAAAGTTGGGTAGTTACAATATAATATAGCCCACAAAACTTAATATATTTAGTATCTGGTCTCTCACACACAAAAAAAAGTTTGCCAACCCCTCCATTATAGACTCACCAAGCAATCCTCTGATTGCAGGTTTTCTGATTGTACAGCTTAATTATAATACAGAAAAATCCTATAATCCTCCTCAAAGTCTACACATACACAGTTATTAATTCACATATTAGATTTGCAAAGACTTAAATTGTGCAGAAGATGCCTGGAAACTATGGAATTAACAAAAACATGCTCATAGTCCCACATTTTACAAAGGTATGAATAAATGCTCCATAAAAGAGGCACTGTCCTAATATTGGGTCTGTAGCTAGTCAAAGCTATTTAAAACAAGGAGATAAGCAGAAATACACGCAGAGGAAAAGCAAATCAAGAAGAAACTCATAATAGTTATCAACTAGCTGTGGTCTCAAATGCCAACTTTAGCAGTCATTTTCTGATTTCTCACCTGTAGAATAAGAGTGAAAATATGGTCATTTCTTGGAAGACTATGCATATTGGTCAAAGTGATGATATCTATGAAGTTCTTATCACTCTATCAAGATATTAAAACTCAAAGGTCTCCTATTATTAGGAATAAAGGTATTATTAGGAATAAAGGTAATGACACCAAAAAAAATAAATCTGTGATTATTTACACAAAGGTACATAGTCCCACACAATTCAGCTGTCACAGAGTAGCAGGATGATGGCAAGAAACAAAAAGTGTAGTTTATCAGAAAGAGCTCAAGTCAAAGAAAGATCTGACCACATCTATATACTCCATATAAAAAGCAGAGAAGCATATGCCATGTTTTCATCAAAGATAATTCAAGCAAAAGTAATCTAGGTAAGCAGAGGTATAATCTTTAATTACCTGGAAAAAATGACTTAAGTGAACAAATTACTCTGAAAGAAGGTAAAGTTTTATCTCCCCCTCTTATATAGCAAAAATGTCTATAAAATGCATTGGCCCTTGGTTGGCAAGCTGTCAGTTTTTAAACCTTTTTTTTTTCTAACAAATTTCATTTGGCACTGGTTTATGATGCTGACTGTTGGTTTATGATGCTGACTGTTGGTTTAAAAATAACCTTAACTGCAACCCAGGTGCCCAACAATAGATGAGTGGCTGAGTAAATTGTGGTATATATACACAATGGTATGCTCCTCAATTCTTCATCTCATCGTGGAGGAAGCTTGAAGGAATCATGTGAAGTGAGATCAGCCAGAAAGAGGATGAATATGAAATGATCCCATTCATAGACAGAAGTTGAAAAACAAGAACAGAAGGGAAAATACTAAACAGAACTTGGACTGGAGTTGGTGTATTGCTCTGAAGTAAAAAACTCTGGAGTGGGGTGTAGGCTTAAGTCATGGAACATGCTGGCCAAAGAGGACACAATAGGAGTTGAATTGTTATGTGGAAAACTGAGAAATGATACACATGTACAAACACTGTATTTTACTATTGACTATAAACCATTAATCCCCCAATAAAGAAATTTAAAAAATAATAACCTTAACCTTTATTGGGCTGGGGACATAGTATAATGGTTATGCAAAAAGACTTCCATGCCTGAGGCACCAAATATCCTGGTTTAATCCCCAGCATCCCCATATACCAGAACTGATCTTGTTTAAAAAAATTAATAACGAGAGTCGGGCGCCAGCTCAGAGGGTTAAGCGCAGGTGGTGCAAAGCATAAGCACTGGCATAAGGACCCCTGTTCGAGCCCCCAGCTCCCCACATGCAGGGGCATCACTTCACAAGCAGTGAAGCAGGCCTTCAGGTGTCTTTCTCTCCTCACTCTGTCTTCCCCTCCTCTCTCCATTTCTCTCTGTGCTATCTAACAACAATGACAACAATAATAACTACAACAATAAAACAAGGGTAACAAAAGGGAATAAATAAATAAAAATCTTTTAAAAATCAATAGTAATATCATTTAAAGTAACTTGCATCCTTGCATCTTTATCATTTTCTTTCAGTCTTTCTGAGATCTAAAAAAGGATGATACAATTTTACAGCATGCTGTTATTATTTTTTTTTAATTATTTTTATAACATGGAAACATTGACAAGACCATAGAATGCTTTTCTAAGTCTCCTTAAGCTCCATGTTGGAAAGTATGGCTTCAGCTATTTAAAATTACTTAATCATTATAAAAGTGATTTCTCACTCCTAATTTATTTGAATCCAAACTTTTAACCTCTAATAACTGGACATGACATTCTTTTTAGGCAGTGAAAGTACAGCTAGGTTGGGAATATGGAAGCATATAAAATAGCAAGCTACTTTTTTTTTTCCACTTCAAAATACAAATAGAATTAATTTAACACAGTTGGAACAAATTACCATGATATGTCCTCAATTTAAGTCTTATAGCTCCACTGGGATAAGACTCTATGGCCCCAGTTTAGGGGCACATGGTTCTTATTACTTAATCAAGACCCTGCATTTCAACTTGCATGTTTAAATGATGCAATTAGTTCATTTGTGATGGCCTCAAATACCCTTATCTTTTCCTGAGTTAAGCAAGAAGTCACCCTAGCCTAGTGTTTTGAGATTTGAATAAATACTGAAAGGATATTTGATAAGAAAAACTACACCAAATGTAATTTTTACTACAGAATGAACAGTTTTACTGCAACATCCCACCTGCATAACACTGATAAGAAACCCCTTTTATTTCTTTTATACACACAAATTGAGAAGGGAGAGACAGTGAGGGAGAGAGAATGACAGAAACCTACAGCACTGCTTCACCAATCATGAAGCTTCCCCCCTGCAGGTGGGACAAGTGACTCAAATTGGAGTCCTCATGCATGGCCACATGTATGCTTTACTAGGTACATTACCACCTGGTCCCAATGAATGAATTTATCTGAAATCTTTTTATTTTTCTTCTTTTAGTCAAGGTGAGCATAGTGCAGAACATAGAAAGCATACAGCACACACCTCTCTGGCTGTTCATTGCATAGACCTCAGGTGTTACCATTCACATGATAAATCCAAATAATTAGCACAGTTCAGGTCAGTCTGCTTGCAAGATGGAATGAGAACTCAACCCGCCTGACTCTCCACCCCCCCCCCCCCCCAGTTGCCAGCTCTTTATTTCTCTGGAGGAGACCTGGTACAGCATTAGTCTTTGATGAGCCAGGCCAGAGCTGGCGCCTGTGTATGTCTCCCATTTAGGTCACATATGGTCCCTCTGCTCTTTTGCAATGACTGAATTGATGAGATGGGCTCAGTCAGATGCAACAAGGGAAGCATGAAAACAATCCTCAGCCGCATCATTGTCGGCTCCCTTACCAATTCTGTCAGCTGTTATAAGCACCAGCTGGAAGATGGATGCTGGTATTCCAGAAAGACCTTTTTGAGTCTGGAGAGGCTGTGACAGGCCCCATGCTGTGACAGCAGTGTAATTATTTCAAATAACTGTCTGTCTAGGGTGCTAGACAGTGATTTTCAAAAGAAAGCTCCTCCTTATTGCAACAAAACAGTGCAATTTCTGAGTGGGGCAGGGGCAGTTTTGAAAACACTTCTTATATAAATCACAATGCCCTAAATGCTCATATGCTAATAGTTTATTCACAGGACAGAAAGGAACACAATCTTTTCTAAATAATGGTGAGACACAAAGTACTTGATAGCTTTGGGTTTGTGCCCAAGATCTGTTTCAGGGAGCAGTACCCTCCTATGAAACAGGAGGGTGTATTAGAATACTGCCCGCCTCCCACCTCCTTCCCTACCTCTTCCTCTTGAGGTATATTCTAGGAGCAAAAGTTAAATCTCTCAAGCTGCAACTGCCAGCAAAGAGCAGAGTCCTTTGCAGGGTAGTG
This sequence comes from Erinaceus europaeus, assembly GCF_950295315.1. NCBI lineage: Eukaryota > Metazoa > Chordata > Mammalia > Eulipotyphla > Erinaceidae > Erinaceus > Erinaceus europaeus. The sequence continues at coordinate 19,227,936 of NC_080173.1, read as the reverse complement.
TCAATGAACACAGACCCAGCTGTGAGAATTCCGAGTCTGTCACTAGCTATGTGATTTTTTGAACACAAGGTCTCTCCAAGTCTCAGTTCCAACTCTGTATAGTGCGGGCTATTGTAAAGAATGAAATATTATATGAAAAGTACCTGGTAAGTGTCTGACACTTATAACAAGTCAATAAATGGGAACTATTATTACCACAGTGGGGTTTATTCTTTGAAGGAAATTGCTCTAACAAAAAGTTCCAGACTTGAGTTTCTGTGTTGATCAGATTATGGCTGAAACTTTCATTTTGCACATTTTAAAAACAACCTTCCCTGTAATTTTGCCCTTCACCCTGTTAGTTAAAATGCCCATTCTAGAATGAACACACACACACACACACACACACACACACACACACACACACACACACACTCTCGCCCTTCACCCTGTTAGTTAAAATGCCCATTCTGGAATGAACACACACACACTCTCTCTCTCTCTCTCTAATTAATTATTATTTTTTTACCACTCCCATCACCAACGGTCTTTGTCCCCATCCCCACCCTCATAACCACTATAGGTTCTCCCACAATCTTGGAAATAGGTTGACATCTTGGTTTTTTTTTTTTTCTTCTTTTTTCACATTCATATACTCAATTGTCTATCTTCTACATATGAGTAAAAACCATTCTGTAGTTGTACTTCCCCTCCTTACTTTCTTCTATAGCCATAATCTTCTCCAATTCTAATTCCATCCACTTTATCCCAAAGGGCACAATATCATCTTTTTTTTTTTTTCACTGTTGCATAATACTGTTTAGTATATGTCTGATAACTTTTTTATCCAGTCATCCATTGAAGGTCATTTTGGTTGTTTCCAATTTTTTTCTACTGTGAATAAAGCCACTATAAATATGGGGTTGGTACATATATCCCTTTGAATCAGTGTTATCACATCTTTTGGGTAGATAACTAGGAGTAGAACTGCTAGATCATATGGCATTTCTATTTGCATTGGTTTAAGGATTCTCCACATTGTTCTCCATTAGTGTTTGCACCAGTTTGCACTCCCACCAGCAGTGTCTCTCCACAGCCTCTCTCCACACATCCTCTCCAACATTTCTCTTGTTTTACTGATGGAGCCCATTCCCATAGGTGTGAGGTGGAATCTCAGTATAGTTTTGATTTGCATTTCTCTGGTGATGAATGAACTGAAGAATTTCCGTATATGTCTGTGAGCCATATGTAGCTCTCCTTTAGAGAATCTTCTACCCAATTTTTTTATTGTTCTTTTTCCTTTTGTTGAGCTGTATGAGTTCTCTATAGATGTTTGATATTAACCATTTGCCTGAAGTATAGTGTGCAACTGGAACTCTCTACTTACTGCTATGAGTTTTTCAGACTCAAGTGTACATCTCACCCTGTCCAACCTATCTATCCTCTCACCCCACTGCAGCAGCCCTGGGAACCTAACCTCTTCTTTGTCACACTTTCTCTTGATGGAGGTTTACCTCCCATGTTCATTCACATGTTATTTTGTTTTTTGCCTCCAGGGTTATTGCTGGGGTTCAGTGCCTGCACTATGAATCCACTGCTGGCAGCCATCTTTTTTTCCATTGTTGTAGTTGTCTCTGTTGTTGTTGTTGGATAGAACAGAGAGGAACTGAGAGAGGAGAGAGGAGGGGAAGACAGAGAGGGGAAGAGCAAGATGGACACCTGCAGACTTGCTTCACCAGTTGTGAAGCGACCCTGCTGCAGGTGGGAAGCCAGGAACTGGAACCAGGATTCTTGTGCCGGTCCTTCCTCTTCTCACTATGTGCACTTAACTGGTACACCTCCCCCCTCCACATGTTCTACTCCCCAACTAGATTAAGCTTCTGGAGATAGGGAATTATTACCTTAGATTGCTTTAAAACTTACATAGCACCCAACACATCTATTTGATTCTCTAAGCCTCTGATATATAAAATGTAGTTGTTTCAGCCAGTGTCACTGGCATCACCAGGATACCAGCATCACAGATTCTTAAATCTACTGACTCTGAACCCAATCCCAAGTGGTTCATATGCACTAAGATCAAGAAATATTGCTCTGATCCTGTATTTCCCAGTCTTTGTTCAATAATATCTTTTCTTCATACGTTTAGCCATTTTTCTTTCATTATATAGTTTTCTTTTTAAATTTTATTTTAATCAGAATGCTTTGGGGCTCTAGCTGGGGACTGAACCTGGCAACTCCTAGTCTCTGGCATGGTAATATTTTTGCATAAAAACTATGCTATCTCCTCAGACTGGTTTAGCCATTTTTAAAATACCAATCACACTGTATTTTACCTAACATCTACATTTATTTATTAATCTATTTTAATTTAGCTAGCGCACTGTTCAACTCTGGCTTATGGTGGTGACTGGGATTGAACATGGGACCTCGGAGCCTCTGACATGAAAGTCTTGGGTAACCATTATGCTGTTCCCCAAGCCTCAATACCTGCATTTTAAAAGACTTAATACTGATACTATATTTTGCCTAATATGCAGTCTGTTAAAAATTTAGTCAGCAAGGCAGAAAAAGACATATTCTTTAATAAGATTTTATAGCCTACGTTTTAAAAAAAATCTGGTACAAATTAAAACAAAGAATCACTAAAACAAAACAAATCTTTACCACCTAAAATTAACTCCTGTAGCACCAGGTTTCCGTTTCCTCACTTTGGTAACTAGACAAAGCTCCACATGTTTTGTTGCTGAATCAGAAGACATAGCCCAGACTACTAAGTTGGTCCCTGGCCTGTCCCTGCTCCCACCCAGCAGGCTTCCCTGTGAAGTAGGTGCTATCTTCCCCCAAACATGGATGGACAAGAAGGCAAGTGGAGGCAGTATATCTGGGCTCTGGTCCTGCACCACCCTGTAATCACTTGCCAAATCCCATAATCTCTTTGGGGCTCATTTTTGTGGGTTAGCTGACCTCAAAGCTCCCTTCCAAGTCTAACAATATGACATAATAAATAAGAGCAGAAGCTCTGGAGTCAAAAAGACTTCAGTTTGAAATTATGGCTCCATTACTTACTAGCTGCATTAAGTCTGAGTTTTCCTCATCTATAAAATTAGAGTAAGAATAATATTAACGACGTGTAAATACAATACACATGCCATAGAATATGTAGGAATAAAGAAAATGATAGCTGAAAATGCTTTAGCTTAAAATCTATCACAGAAGGGTGGGGGATAGATCACCTAGTATAAGGCACATATTACCCTGAGTAAAGCTCTGGGTTCAAGCCCTATCATTACACAGGAACATGAGAAACAGCACCAGAGGGGTTCCATGGACGGTGAAGCAATACTCTGGTGTCTTTCTTCTCTCTTGCTAAATTAAAAAAGTGAAACTAGACCCAGGAGGCTGCTTAGTGATGTCCATGCAAACACAGGGCCCTGAGTTCTCCTGAACTACAGTAGGAAAAAAAATCTGGCACATAGTTAATGTTCAACAAATATAATTATTAATATTTTTCTAGATGCCAGGCACTGACACATCTGCTTGAGCACAAATGTTACTATGCACAAGGACCAGGTTCAAAGACCTGGGTTCGGGAGTCGGGCGGTAGCATAGCCGGTTAAATGCATGTGGCAAAAAGCGCAAGGACTGCATAAGGATCCCAGTTCGAGCCCCTGGCCCCCACCTGCAGGGGAGTTGCTTCACTGGCGGTGGAGCAGGTCTGCAGGTGTCTATGTTTCTCTCCCCCTCTCTGTTTTCCCCTCCTCTCTCTACTTCTCTCTGCCCTATCCAACAACAATGACATCAATAACAACAACAATAAAAAACAATAAGGGCGACAAAAGGGAAAATAAATAAATAAATATAAAAAAATTTTTAAAAAAGACCTGGCTTCAAGCCTCCAGTCCCCAGCTGTCAGTTGGGAGTTTCACTAGCAGTGAAGCAGTGCTGCAGGTGTCTCTTTCCCTTTCTATCTCTCCCTTCCCTCTCTATTTCTCTCTGCCCTATCAAATAAAAAGAAAGGGAGAAAGGGGGGGGAATGGCCACTGGGAATGGTGGATTCATCATGTAGGTATTAATCCCCAGTGATAGCCCTGATGACCATAAAAATAAAAAATACTTTTTCTATCCTCCAGAATGTGCAAATAGTACTTAATATTTATTAAGTACAGATTTCCACCCCCACTCTTCAGAAATCAAGTTTCTCTGAAATCTTTCTAAGCTGAATTGACTTAAAGCAAAACAAACAAACAAACAAAAAAAAAACCACACCTATTAATTGATACGGAAAGTAACTTTACATTCCCAGATCCCCAAAGCAGCTTACTAAATCAGGATAAAACATAAATCCTAGGGGCTCAGAGTGGCACACCCAGTTAAGAGACTATGTTACCATAAGCAAGGACCAGGGTTCCAGCCCTTTCTCCCCATCTAAAGAGAACATGCTTCATGAGCAGTGAAGCAGGTCTGCAGATGTTTATCTTCCTCTTCGCTCCTCTATCTCCCACTCTGCTCTCAATTTCTCTCTGTCTTATCAAAAAATAAAAATAGAAGGGAAAAAAGAAAAAAGAAGAAAGAAGAGATAGCCTCTAGGAGTGATGGATTCATTGTCCAGGCACTAAGCCTAGCAATAAACCTGGCAGCAATTTAAAAAATAAATAAGTAACTCCGAAAATAACACTCACATATACTAAAAGAATGATATGGACAAACTTACAGAAGAGTGTTGGGAAAGGAGTTAAAGGAGTTTGGTGAGGCCACTGTCATTGCTCAGGGTGCCTCTGCCTCAAGAGTCCACTGATGCAAAACTCACACTGAATGTTATACTTCTTGGCAAATTTGTCTTAAGTCAGACTAGCCCCTTTGGATTTCTTTCCATTAGGAAAAACAGATACTAATGCTTGTCTTTTGTATATAAAATCAAAATGGCCTAATAGGGACTTTCAGATTGCAGAGGAAGGCTATATTTAATATTTAATATGCAGCAGATACTATATAAAATGTTTTATACTGTGGTTTTCTGTCCTCACAATAATGTTGACATAGGGACTCCATTTTAAAGATAAGGAAACAGAGGCACAAAAGAAAGTTAATCAATTTGGTCAAAGTCACGCTTTAGTGGGATTTGAGATTTGGATTTGAGAGCAGAATATCTGATTAGAGAGGCAGTGTTCATAACCAGAAGCTATCCTGCAGGACAGAATAAAACACGGACTTTTCCTACTCAACAAGCATCATGGCTTGTTGGCATAGGGGGACACTTGGCAAACATGGGTAGCTCTTGTTACCATTAGATCTACTGTTACGCATTGCACCTTCACATGCAAACACCACCACTACCAGGTATAAGAAGTTTCATCCTGGGGGTAAAAAGATGAAGCTCAGCTTGTTAGAGGACTAATTTGGATGGCTGAGGCCCCAGAGACTGCAGATTCAGTCCTTAGCACTACCTTATGCCAGAGCTGAGTGGATCCCTCATTTTCTCTCTGTCAGAAGGCAATAGGTAAATCTTTTAAAAATACATTTCATCCATCAGTTATATAAAGGGATGATTTTCAAATGCTTCTTTATTTGTGAATATAACATACATGAAAAAGTGAGCAAAAATGTAAGTATATAGTTCAGTAATTATCTCCCAATTAGTAGCCATAGAGCCACTGTTTTGTTATTCCAGAAGCCTCCCAAACTCTTTCCCTCCTCTTCACATGGAACCACTGCCCCAGAGTTTCTCAATTTCGCACTATGCTAGATCATTCTTTGCCATCAAGTATTGTTCTATAGGCTGTTTATCAGTATCCTTGGCCTCTGACCATTGGATGCCAGTAGCACCGTCCACCAAGTGGCAAAACCAACAATTTCTCTAGACACTGAAAGGTGCTTCCCCAAGGGAATATCACCATTGGATAAGAACTACTACACTCTCTTGAACTTCTGGTAGTAGCTTTTTCATTTTCATTTTTACCATATAAGCATCAGTCTGTAGATATTATCATTTAATCTTGCCTAGTGAAAGGAATTTTTATAATTTAATCTATGAAAAGATCCCTAATCATGGCCCCTTAAAACAATCATGCTAGGTAAGGTGATCATATAATTTACCATCCAAACTAGAGGCACAGACTATAATCAACATTGACCCAGGCAACTCAGCATGTTCACCCTACTCCTATGGACCTCCACTGTGAGTGAATATTATCCTCACAGTCATACATAATTAAGACCCTCCTTCCCACAGGATAATTGTACATGAAGTGACAGAGGACAATTAAAAGCAGTACATTCCCATGGGTAAAGTACCACAGACACAGACCCAGATTAATACCTCAAAGCTGAAGGGCTGCAGAGCAGAGAACTCATTGGCCTTGGGTCTTACAGAGTTGTATTTGTCAAATTTGCTCAGAAGAAACCTCTCAAACAAGTGCTTTTACCAGATCAACACAGGTTGATTAGAATAAGTAACTTCCAAGATTTGCACATAAATGCAAAAAGGATCAGAATAACTTCTAGTAAGAAGTTTGGAGTCGATAGTGGTTTTTAAATCAATGTATCTGTGTTTTTTCATCAGTATCATTGGCAAGTAGCACCACCATTACCAATCTGACATGCTCTGCATTTTGATCTCATAAATCCTGATCTTAACTATGTTAAAAGTGACAGCTAAGCTTTTCCTGACACAAATGAGAACATATATTGAAACCCCATTTGCCTGAACATTATCCAACTCAGCCTCCATTATTGTGGGCTTCAAAGAGAAAAGAAACAACCTACATTTGGGCATTGCTACAAACATTTATTAGACTCTCTCAGCATTCCTTTCACCCTTTTCCAGCAACTATATTCATTTAAAGGTCAAGACTTCTGAAAGTGCCCATGGGGAATAGATGGGACCCCATCACTGTGGTTTCTTCCAGCTAAGCCAGAGGGGTTAATTAGAATTGAAACTTTTTTGTTTAAGAAATTGGAGGGGGTCGGGTGGTGGCGCAGTGGGTTAAGCGCATGTGGCGCTAAGCGCAGGGACTGGCGTAAGGATCCCAGTTGGAGCCCCGGCTCCCCACCTGCAGGGGAGTTGCTTCACAGGCGGTGGAGCAGGTCTGCAGGTGTCTATCTTTCTCTCCCCCTCTCTGTCTTCCCCTCCTCTATCCATTTCTCTCTGTCCTGTCCAACAACGAACGACATCAACAATGGCAATAATAATAACCACAACGAGGCTACAACAACAAGGGCAACAAAAGTGGGGGGGGGGGGAAAGGCCTCCAGGAGCAGTGGATTCATGGTGCAGGCACCGAGCCCAGTAATAACCCTGGAGGAAAAAAAAAAAGAAATTGGAAAGAGGGTTTGGACTTAAACTTGGAATTGTGTAAACTGGCAACTGCTACAGTTGCCTGGCCACCCAACTGGGAACTCAGTACAGAGGAAGAAAGAAAAAGGCAGAATGGAAGATGAAAAGAAATAGATCAAATCTTGATAGTATTTATTTGGGACAAAATGAGTGGATTATGCTCAGTGAAATAAGTAAAGAGATGAAAAAACAATTTGGTTTTACTCAAATGTGTAATATAGAAGGCTGGGTGGTGGCATGCTGGGTTAAGCGCACAGGACCAGTGCAAGGATCCTGGTTCCCTACCTGCTGGGGACTCCCTTAGCAAGCAGTGAAGCAGGTCTGCAGGTGTTTCTCTTTCTCTCCCCCTTTCTGTCCTCCCCTCCCCTCTCAATCTCTCTCTGTGCTATCCAAAAAAAAAAAAAAAAAGGAAAAAATGGCCACAGGAGCAGTGGATTCATAATACAGACACCAACCCCCCCCCCCCCCAGTGATAACCCTGGAGGCAAAAAGAAGAAAAAAAAAAGTGGAATATAGAAAATAGAAACACACAAACTTGCAAAGAAAATTAAAATAACCCAACCTGTTTTTGACACTTTGGGTAAACTATGGTGGTCTTTTCTGAGGAGGTAGAGACCTAAAACTTTGGGGGTGGGTGTGGTGTGGAGCCTGATCCCTGTTATCTTATAATCTTGTAAATAAATATTAAACCTCTGATTAATAAAAGAAAAAAATCTAAAAACTCATATCCTGAAGTTTTTGAGCAACACTGATCAAAAGGCTCTTGAAGCCAGTTTTACCTATGTGCATCTTATAGTATCTTAAACCTGTGTATGCCATACAGATACATACACACATATTCATTTATATCCGCATGAGTATATATATATATATATATATCTTCTACTTAATTGGGTGCTCGAGCATGGCAAGATAGCTCACCTTGATACTGTGACTGCCTTACCATGCATATAAATCAACTTCCAACTTGACCCCACCAAACTGGAAGAAATACCAGAACTGTAGCATTTTTCCCTCTCCCCCTCTATTTCTGTTTTATCTGGAAAAAAAAAATGGTTTAGAGCATTGAAGCTCCAGCAATGAAAAAACAAACAAATACATCCTGTGATTTGCAGAGTTTTTTATAGTCATTCATAAGAATTACATTTCATACTGCAACCCAGAATGCATACAACCATAGACACATAACTTACTCAAACTTTCATGAAGTTGTAGAATCCTTACTAATATAGTATGATTATTTCCTATCCTGTTATACCTCTGAAAAAAATACTGACTGCAGTTGATCACACTGATTTCATATCCTTCATTTTGAAAACGATGTCTTATGAAACTAGGTTAAGAATGAGATAAGAAATAACATGATAATTTCCATCATCATATAATTAGGTAAATAGGCCCTTAAATCAAGCAGTTGTGAATTTGGGGGTGACTATTTTACCATCCCTTCCCTACCGCAAACTATATAGGTTTTCTGGAAAAGAGAAAAATCCTAATGACCTACAAATTAATGAGTTACAAAAAAAAAAATGCAAAAAAGACAAGTGCCTTCTGAAGCAAAAACTATGCCTAAAAAAGAAGTGAAGTAGGTAAGTGAGGAGACACCAGAGTTCTACTGATGAACTGAATAACAGGACTTAGATATCTACACACGAAAGACAGAAATTTCAGTGACTTTGTAAAAGTTGAGCTTTGTAACAAACACAGATCTCTGGGGCAAATCTAAAGGAAGTAAGGAAGGAAGGTTGGGAAAGGCTGGAGAGGGAGAAAAGGAGGAGAGAGATTGAGAGATCACTTGCAGTATGAGACTCAGACTTTCACTCATTGTGTATATGGCACTGATGAAGAAATCCTGAAACTCTAGACAATTACTAAAGGCTGGATAAGACAGCGACGGTACTTTTAACTGTTTTCCATATATCTTATTTGTGTTGTCAGTTAGCCAAAATGTTCTTTTTATCTACTCAAAAGCACTACAGAGACTTTATTAAATCTGGAATCAAATGGAGAACTAGGATTCTCGAGCTTGCTGGAAATAGGCCAGTGACAATCAAGAATACTGAGAAAACTAGTTGCTTATACAGTGTGTGATAGAGAGAAAGAGAGGTGGAAAGATGTTAACTGCCTCCCACAATTTTCAGGTACTTAGGCTCAACTGTCTACTTGTTTTAGAAGCCCTTTAATTTTTCTGCAATTTCTTAATTTTATTAACTTCAAAACAGTAAAGTTTAAAACAATCACTTGCATGCCCAGAAGTGACTTGAGAAATTCCACAGTGATGCCCTGCCACTTGAGGAAAATTGGTTCTGAAATGAATGCAGCCTGCACTGTTCTCAGCTGTGACCATGAGCTTCGAGCTCAGACCAATTGAGTTCCACAGGCTCTAGTGCTAAATATAAATGTATATGTATGGGCCTTGGGTCAGGTGGATGGAGATAAACAGTTAATTCTATCCATGGAATATTTCCAAGAATGGGGGAGCTCTCTGCCCTAATCCAACTTTCAAGCCCTGTTACTACTTTACTCTGACACTATTTTCTCAGACAATGTTTTTATCCAACTTCATGCTAGCTACCAAACCAAGCAAATCTACTATAGTCAGGGATCAGTTGGTGGTGTACCTGGTTGAATGCACATGTGACAATGCCCAAGGGCACAGGTTCGAGCCTCTGGTCCCTACCTGCAGAGGAGAAAGCTTCATGAGTGGTGAAGCAGGACTGCAGGTGTCTCTCTGTCTCTCACCCTCTCTATCTTCTGTACCCTCTCAATTTCTGGCTGTCCCTATCCAATCAATAAAGATAATACAAAAAACATTTTAAAAAAAACTACTATAATCATTGGCCCTAGAAACATGCCTAAAATGGACTTTCAAGATTTCTTCCAGCCTAAAATCCCTAATCTCATCTGCTCTGTTCCTACATTTTAGTTCCTGTTCATTAATCATTTTGTCTCACTTTATGTCCTGCCACCTTCCAGACACCAGCTTACAGATGCTACCATGATTTCACCCAGACTTCTCTGGGCAGATGACCTCACCAATGTGTCCTGGAACCTTACCTCTCTGGATAGATAGGTAAAGATAGAAACAGGCTGGGTGTCTGGATTGACTTTTCACTGCACATGTCTAGTGGAGAAGCAATTACAGAAGCCAGAACTCCTACCTTCTGTACCTCAAAAACAACTTTGATCCATACTCCCAGTGGGGGGAAGTAATAGGAGGAAGAGGTAAGAGGGCTCGAAACTCCAGCTCCATCAGGTCCCAGACAAAGAGGACAAAGAGGGGAAAGATATTTGAATGTAGTAATAGGGTTAAGTGTGGCTTGAAGGGGCAGAGAGGATTGGACCTGGAAGAAAAGGGGGGCAATTATGTACAAATGTAGACAGATAGTTGTAGAGGTGACAGTTAACCCATGTCTGCAACCTTAGGAGAACAACACTGGTTTACAATAGAGGGACTTGGAATTCAGAACTCTGGTGGTGGAAATGGTGTGGAACTATACCCCTGTTGATGTGTAATTTTGTAACTCAATCTTAAATTGCTAATAAAAAATTTTAAAAAATAAAGAAATTCCCCAGTGATAATAAAAATCAAATCTCACTGTAATGGTGTTTTAGGTAGATATCCTCATTTCCCATCATCTTTTTGTTCAAATATACTTCACCTCCATTACTAAAATTTAGCAAATAAAGTGTATGATTAATTCCTGTAGATGTCATAGAGAAATAATAAGACTCTCCTATTCAAGTCATCATTGGAAGTCCTTGCAATCTCCTAGTTTACTGTGTTTACTCTAGAGACCAAATAAAGACAGGGTGCTTACCTGACCAACCACTCTATTGAAACACTGTCTTATTTAACCATATAAGAAGTGAATGGAAGCAAAATTGTTACCGGAATTATTATTTTCTTCTTCATCATAAAGGGCACCACAGCACGTTCATTTTAGAGATACTGTCATGGCTAGGAGACTGATACATGAAGTCAGAGCCCATGGAAATGGAGGCTGACTTATTCCAAATTACTTCACCTCCTCCCCAACACTAAGCTTACCACTACATGGACTAACTACGAAGCTCCCAAAGTGTCTCAGGATGGCTGACACCCTGACATCCTGCAAAGCAATGTAAAGCATCCTTTCCTTTCTCCTCTAGATAGAAACAGAGAGAGTGGTCTGGGAGATAGTGCAGTGGATAAGCATTGGACGCTCAAGCAGGAAGTCCTGGGTTCCATCCCTAGTAGCACATGAATCAGAGAAATGTCTGGTTCTTTCTCTTCTTCCACCTGTCTTTCCCATTAATATATAAAATATTTTTTCTTTATTGAGGGGATTAATAGTTCACAATTGATAGTAAAATATAGTAGTTTGTACATGTGTAACATTTCTCAGCTTTCCACATAACAATCTACCCCCACCTAGGTCCTCCTCTGCCATCATGTTCCAGAACCTGAACTCCCCCCCCCGAAACACACACACACACCAGAGTCTTTAACTTTGCAATATACCACCTCCAATCCAAGTTCTGCTTTGTGTTTTCCCTTCTGTTCTTAATTTTTCAACTTCTATCTATGAGTGAGATCATCCCATATTCATCCTTCTCTGAGTGATCTCGATTAACATGATTCATTCAAGCTCCATCCAAGATGAGGTGAAAAGGTAAAAAGGTGAATTCACCATTTTTAATAGCTGAGTAGTATTTCATCGTGTATATATGCCACTGCTTACTCAACCACTCATCTGTTGGACACCTTTCTCATTAATAAATAAATAAAAATTTTAAAGTATTCTCTTTTTTTAAAAAAAAATTATCTGTATTTATTGAACAGAGACAGCCAGAAATCAAGAGGGAAGGGGGGCTAGAGACAGAGAGACACCTGCAGCACTGTTTCACTACTTGCAAAGCTTTCCCCTACAGGTTGGGGGAGGGCTAGGGGCTCGAGTCTGGGTCCTTGCACACTGTAATAACATTTGCACTCAACCAGGTGCGCCACCACCTGCTCCAATAAATAAAAGCTTAGAGAAAGCAAGACAGAGACAGAAGAAAAGTGAGTGAGAGAGACCACAGCAGCAAAACCTCATCAGCGTGGTGGGGGCTGTGCTTGAACTTGGGTCACACACCCTGACACAGCAGCACACTATCCAACTGAGCTATTCTGACCGGACCAAGGCATCCTTCTTTTAGAGAGAGAGAGAGAGAGAGAGAGAGAGAGTGTGTGTGTGTGTGTGTGTGTGTGACTGACTGTCGGATGAAGGCATAGCCTGAGGACGTTAAGTAAGGCCAAGCTCTGTTTCTGCCCCTTCTAGACAAGTCATTTGGAAGACACACAGACCCGTTCTCTTTCGGACTGGAAACAGCATGTTTCAGCATGCGCTAAAATCTAGTATTCACCCTCCCAACGGGGTGGTTATCAATTACTGGGGCAAAGGATCACTCAGCTTTCCGGGGTGGGGGTGGGGGTGGGGGTGAGACTGCTGCTGTCAGCACCCAGGAGTCTCTCTCTCTCCACCCCCCCCCCCCAGGGGCCGCCTGGGTACCAGCAAACCAAGTCAGTTTGCAAAGTTCAGAGGAGTTGGCTCCGGTATGTTTACAAGTCCTAACAGGTCGCAGGAATGCTCAGGATGATGATGAGCACCCCACCCAGGAGCGCCCGGCCCAACCCTCTCACATCTGGGAGGCAGAGGCTACACAAAGGAGAGAGGGATGGAGGGCGAGGGAGAAAGAGGGAAAGAGGGAGAGAGGGAGAGAGGGAGAGAGAGAGAGAGAGATTGAGAGAGAGATCTCCTCCTCCTCATCCCGTAGCGGCCGCCTTCCTTCTGGGGCCTGGGGAAGCCCTAGCACAAGCTCTCATCCCTGTCTGGGAGCAAGACCAAGGGATGGGGGGGGGGGGTGCAGGGAGCGGGGGGCGGTGTCTTTTCCGAGCAAAACAATCTTCCATGCCAAGATAGAGTATCCTAGGGTCCTAAACCGAAATATCCCAATCAATACCCCCTCCCGCCCCCCCTTGCTATAAGAGAAATGAAATACTCTAGGAAAAAAAAAAAGGTAAGATTTGAGCCACAGGCTCACAGCTTTTCTATTTTTTTCCCCACACGCCCAAAGCAAAAGCCTCAGCATGCTCCCTTCTGCAGACTGCAGGGTTTTCTCCCCACTCCTTCCGCCTGCCGTCTTTCCAAAGTGTCTCCTCCGGATCTGGGATGCATCAACCTCTCTCCCCACCTCCCAGCACCACGCGAAGCCACCGCCGGAGCACAGGGTCCCAGGCGGCGCCTTTTGCACAGCCCCACCCGCTCCAACCCTGGAAAACCCGCCAAACTTCCTGCCGCGGGGTCACGGGAGAGACCAAGTCCCCCCCCCCTCTTGTGGGGGGCTCTGGGGGGCACGAGCGCTGAGGCTGCAGTCGGCCGGCGGGCGGAGGGGCGGGGCTTGTCTCCTGCCGCCGCGCCAGAGCCCCGGACCCGCAGCGCCGCTGGGGGTCTCCAGACGTGCGCGCGGTGCCCCGCGTGCGCACCCAGAGCGCGCGGGCTGTGGCGGCTCCGCGCGGTCGCGTCCGTCAAGCGCGTTCCGTGCTGCCCAAGCCGTCGCCCAGCTACCTACCTACCTGCTCCGTCGCCTCCTCCCTCGGGCGCCCGCTGGCTGCCGAGCGCTACTTTATTGTCTCTGCCGCTCACCGCGCGGGACGCGGCGACGCGGGGACGCGGCTCCCCCGGCCGGCCCTGCGAGTCCTCTCAGCGCAGCACCGGCACGTAGGTGGCCTCGCGCTCCTTCCTCCTGTCAGCAGCCTAGGCTCCCAGCTCCCGGCACGTGAGCGGCGGCGCGGCCCGACTCGCCGGCTCGCTGGGCGGCCAGCGCCAGCCGCATCCCCCCCCACCCCACCCCCCTGACGCGGGGCTGCGGGTCGCCGGCGCCTCCGCTCGCTGCCGCGCGGCTCAGCTTTTATCCGCACTTGCAGCTTCCCTCGCGCCCTTCCGTCCGGCCGGCCGGCTTCCTTTCTGTCAGCGGCGCTCAGGGTTTTCTCTCTTTCTCCTCAGCTGCCCCCGCCCGCCGCCTCTTGGGGGCTGGGGCGGCCGCTGCCAATGAGACTCGGCTGATGCGCCGTACCGGCCCAGTCATTGTATCGGGAGGGGAGGGAGGGCGAGAGGGTGGGGAGGACGGCAGGGAGCGCACCGGGCCCCACAGCGGCTGCGGCTGCGGCTGCAGCTGCAGCTGAGAAGAGGCGCTGGTGCCCAGCGCGCGCGGGGACTTTATTGCGCGACCCTTTTGATCCCTCCGCCTCCGAGAAGCGCTGGAAGGGACTTTTTTCCGCCTCCCAGGTTGCAGGCACCCCGGGACCCCGCCGCCCAAAGAATAAAGAGGAGGCCCCGGGCGCGGCTTGAGGGAGGCGCTTAGATCTGAAATTCCCTCTAGAATGGAGGGGTAGGGAATGAGATGGAGCGAGGGAAGGTGAGAGAGAGAGAGAGAGAAGATACAAGACTAACAGCCCACACGTGGCAGGTATTTATTCTGCAGAACAGCCCCTGCGATGCAGTAGTATTTTGTTGTGCATTCTTCACCGATGTGGAAACTCCCGAGAGGAAAAACTCGAGAACAGATAATAAGTGACAGGGCAAACATTCCAACTTGGTCAAATGCAGGGCATGAGACAGCAAGTAGAGAAGGGAGGGTCATTCCTGAAGAGTCTCTCCTGTTGAGATTATTTTTAGTTATTGACTCCAAATACTCTTTGGCAAGAAGAATTGCAGAAGAACTCTGTCAGGGCTGAGAGAAAAAAAAAATGTTTCCCAAACAATTCAACGTGTGTGCCTTTCGCAGACCCACTTTTCTGTATAATTTGAATTCACTGATTTCAACAGCAAACCTGTATTTTAAGGGATTATCGTGCAGCTGTACAATTATAAAGCTTTTTTTATTTTAAGCGAAAATGTAGTTGACTCTTCCAATGTCAGCATTTGAAAGTAAATTTCAGAATTTTTCATCCTTTTTTCTTTCTGACAAATCATGAGTCCACAAAGTACCTAGCTGCCACTAATATGAAATAATATATATGCATATATATGAATTGATCGATAAAGATTATATACAGTGTGAGGTTTACAAAGTTTCTTCTGGTGTCGAATGAACTGCTCGTTTTCAATTAAATAAAACATTGAATGAATAGCTAACATTTGTTGCAAGGCTATTGTACATGCACCCTGCCCAGACCTGAACTATGCAAGGAGTTCAATTGGTATCTTCTCATTTAGTTCTTTTGGGAGAAAGAGAATATCATGGAACCTGAAACCCAGAGAGATTAATTAACCAGTGCAAGAATATAAAATTACGAAATGCCTATTTTTAAAGCAGATATTTGGAAACTCCCTAATCATTACATCAATATATCTGTTCAATGTGTATAGCAGCATGAGGGCCTCAGGTAAAGGAGCAGTGAAAAAGGGAAAGCAAGCAAGCTAGCCCTTCAATTGTTAGATTCTTGTTTTGTTTTTGTTTGTTTGTTTGTTTGTTTTTACCAGAGCACTGCTCATCTCTGGCTTATTGTGGTAACTGGGAATGAACCTGGGACTTCTTGATGCTGTTTCTCAGTCTGGCCCAAATTGTTAAAGTCTTATGATAAGTCCAGTGTTATAAGTATATTTCTATTAAAATCAGTGTGCATTTACTAGGCACTAGTTTTGTACTAGTCATTCTATTTTTTACTCAAGTAAGTAAAACCAGTTATGTGAGAAAGGGGCCTATGACCTGAAAGAAAATATAAAAACATGAACAACTAATACAAAGGCTAAGGTGCTTTAAACATTTGAAGTGCAGCAGGTCCTATAACAGTACTTAACCTTAGACAACATAGAAAATGTTTATATAAGAGAAGTGCAAGGGTACAGTTGAAGTGAAAAGTCAAAATGGCTTCATGGAGGAAACAACATTTCCAAACTGCTTTCCTGAAAGAAATTTCTCTAATTACAGGAGGGCACAGTCAGAAGACTGAACAGAATGTATACAAAGCAGTGAAACTCTAGAATTTGTAAATATGAAGAATCAACCAAAAACTCAGAATTGATGCTCTTGAGGACAAGTAAGTAACACAAATTAGATGTGCAAAGTCATAAATGTGAAGCAATAGTGGTGGTGGAGTCTGTAGCAAAACAGAGGACATAATCTTTCCTTCTACAGGATCCGGACTTGTCATTTTTATCACAGTGTTGCTATATAGGAATGTTGATGTCAATGCTCAGATGACCTGATTTTTCAAAATTTCAAAAGAAGCTGGAAATCTGAATTTGGGTGTGAAATTTTTTCATTGTTTAAGATTATTGACAACTATGTGAAAATTTGTAAATATCCTATATGCAATATACAGGACAAATCCACCTATAGTTTGTCTTTTTTGCTATAACTATGAAGAATTTGGCTGAAAGAAACACATCCAGGGGGTAACTAACAGTTCTTCACTTTTTAAAAAAAAATTCATTTTCCCTTTTATTGCCCTTGTTTCTGTTGTTGTAGTTATTAGTATTGTTGTTATTTATGTTGTCACTGTTGGATAGGACAAAGACAAATGGAGAGAGGAGGGGAAGACAGAGAGGCAGAGAGAAAGACAGACACCTGCAGACCTGCTTCACTGCCTGTGAAGCAACTCCCCTGCAGGTGGGGAGCCGGGGGCTCAAACCGGGATTCTTACACTGGTCCTGGGCTTTGCACCACATGCGCTTAACTCGCTGCGCTACCACCCGACTCCCACTTCTTTACTTTTTTAATATTGTCCTTAGGACCAAACTCAGGGCCTCATGCATGTGAGGTATGTGCTTTTCTGCTGAGACACCTCTCCAGATCAATATTTACTTTTTTGTTAGAGTGTGAGAGAGAATGGAAGAAAAAGAAATACCAAATCACCACTCCACCACTTTAGCAGTTTCACTTGCTTTGTTTTTGCTTGCTTTTTCATATGGTGCTAGGAATCAAACCCAAGGACCCCTCAACTATGGATGTAAGACAGGCATTCATTCTACCATAACATTACCTCCTCAAACCATTGCATTTTTTTTCTGGATGAAAAGTATCTTTAGGTTTCCTAATGCTGAAGTAAGCACTAAGTTAAATACTTCAACAATTGATAACAGAAGAAATGATTTTACTTTTTAGGAACTCAAATTTTAGTTTGATGAGATGAGACAAATGCATATGAACAAATTACCATAAATACTCCATGGAGACATGAAGTAACAGGTTGCCCCTTTATTACTAATGAGATATACTTGATGCCTTTGGAATACAAGAGTTTGTCCTGAATTTACATAGAAATATATACAGTGCCCATAAGAAGGGACAAAGTAACATGCAATGTATCAATAAACAATTGTTATTAAAAGCTCCTAGCTAACTGGAAAATGCTTCAGAAGGAAAACATAATTGACCTTGACCAACAGCATAGTTGTTATATAGTTTTTTGATATATCTAATAGTATTGTGACTTAAATTCTTATTGAGTATTTGGAAATCATTACTATTTATCTAAATCGTTACACTAGTAACAAAAGGAGTAAAAAAAACTGGGTATGTCTGATCTTGGTGAGTGAAACCTCTATTTCCAGAATCAGAAAGATATGGGATCAAACCTTGGCTCCTGGGATCAAACCTTGGCTCCTGATTTAAGCAAGGCATTTCAACTCTCTGGGTCTCGATTTTCTCTCGTATAGAACGGGGAAAAGGTGATTATTTCATAGGGGCACTATTAAATTAAACCACAACACAAAGTGCTTAAGGAAATTGAGTGTGCAGTCTTTCTATTACAAATTAATGAACATCTGCTCACACACAAACCTTTAGTTACAAAATATGCAAGGAATATATATTCCAAATCTGTGTTATCAGCAGGAAATCTAAAGAAAGCACAAACTTGCTGAAGCTAAGAGAATCAGAACATACAGAGACATGGTGACCTCTCTTTAACTTTGGTTTTTAAATTACACAGACACTAAACAAGCTCAATTGCATGCCAATGAATCAATAGGCAACTGGGTGAATAAACTAAGTTACATCAATATAATACATAATTTGTCTGGGTATATGTATGGTAAGGATATTCATTCAGAATGATGAACTTGTAGATAATTTTCAGTGTCCATTTCCTTCCTTCCTTCCTCCCTCCCTCCCTCCCTTCCTTCCTTCCTTCCTTCCTTCCATTTTTTTGCCTCCAGGATTTGCTAGGGCTCAGTGCCGGCACTACAAATCCATTGCTCAATGGTGGCCATTTTTTCCATTTTTTTTTCTTTCATTTCATTTGATAGAACATAGAGAATTGAGAGAGGAGAGGGAGACAGAGAAGGAGAGAGGAAGTTAGACATCTGCAGATCTGCTTCACCACTCCTGAAGGCCCCTGCTACAGATGGGGCATGGGGTTTGAACCCAGGTCCTTGCTTTAGTGTCTACTTTACATACAAAAAATATATCCAATATTTATATATTCAAATTTAGTATAAATAAATGTATGCATAAATGCATAAATAAATTGATACATCTGTTTGGAAATAAGATATGAAGTACAGTTGTCTTAGCTCAATAGCTGAAACTCAATTTAGGCAAACCCTATTACACATCTCTTTTACTGCATAAAACTGAAGATAAAGAGCTTGAAAGAGGAGTTCAGAGAATTTTGTTTTTTAATTAATTTTTTTATTGACACCAGGGTTATTGCTGGGGCTCCATGCCAGCACTATGAATCCGGAGCTCCTGGTGGCCATTTTTTTCTTTCTTTCTATTTTATTTTTACTTGACAAGACAGAGAGAAATTGAGAGGGAAGGGGAGGTAAAGAGGAAGAGAGAAAGAGACACCTGCAGACCTGGTTCACTTCTCCTTACAGGAGGGGTGTGGGGTGTTCTGAGAATTTATGGTATCATCTTGCATCAAAAAGTTGACCTTCAGCAATTTAATTACACATGAAACAGTTGATGCAGCCCAATTTTATACCTGGAAATTCTACATGTTGGGACAGAACTCTTTCCTCTTGTTGTTTAATGTTATAATTTGTTTGTACCTTTTAATTTAATTCCAGAGCCTTCTTACATACATTTAGATAAAGTTGAAACATCACCTTTATTTTTAAAAATATTTTATCTATTTTTAATTATGATAGAGACAGAGAGAAAAAGGGAGATAGGGAGGGAGGGAGAGAGGGAGAGAGAGATACCTGTAACCTTGTCTACCACTTGTGAAGCTTCCCCTCCCTGCAGGTGGGGAGCTGAAGCTTGAGATCAGGTCCTTGTGCTTTTACCAGTTGCAACATTCTGCCTTTCACTTACCAAATGGTGTTGTGTTCTGATACTCAAATATGGCACAAAGATGGTCTCTAACCTTTGAATGTATCATACAATGTAAATGAATGTACATATGTACTTCGTTTTAAGTGTGCTATGATGCTCTAAAGTTAAATAAGAAAACAAACACTTAAATACAGATTTTTAAAAAAAATTTTATTATTTTATTTATTCCCTTTTGTTGCCCTTTTTTTATTGTTGGATAGGACAGAGAGAAATCGAGAGAGGAGGGGAAGACAGAGAAGGGGAGAGAAAGACAGACACCTGCAACCTGCTTCACCGCCTGTGAAGCGACTCCCCTGCAGGTGGGGAGCCGGGGGCTCAAACCAGGATCCTTACTTTTTGCGCCACTTGCGCTTAACCCGCTGCGCTACCGCCCGACTCCCTTAAACACAGATTTTTAGAAGAATAAAGAAATTGGTATTCAGATAAATTGTAGGAAATCTTTTTGTGGTTTAAAAGTCAGATACTAGCAATTTCATAGGGTGCAACCTAATATGAAGCTGATGATTAGTCAGAAATATGGACTTGTGTCCTTTGGCTAGCTAGTTGTTCTCGTTTTTGGCTTACAGGGACAATCTATTCTAATCTAATGGGAACCACTCAGTAGTGGATACATAATTGTTTTGGAGAGAACAACAATATTTCTTTGTGCATGAGAAAATGTAGTCTAATAATGTTCTTTTGACATTTCACTGACAGAAACACCTTAAACAGGGGCCAACACATTTCAACCCCAAGTAAATAGTGTGAACTATTAGGATGCAAGGGGAAGTATTAAGTCAGTGTTTAGAGGGGTATCATCTTTTCTTCTAAATGGCAAGGAGTCTCCATGGGAAATACAACAAACATTCTTTAGCCATTTGGTAGCTATGCTACCTAATTACTAAGATTCCACTCTTGCTAGAAAATCTGATAATGAGTTGAAAAGGACTTTTTTTTCTTCTTTTTTTTCCTCCAGGGTTATTGCTGGGGCTCTGTGCCTGCACTGGGGCTCTGTGCCTGCACTACAAATCCACTGCTCCTGGAGGCTATTTTTTACCTTTTTGTTGCCCTTGTTGTTTATTGTTGTTGTTATTGTTGCTGTCATTGTTGTCAGATAGGACAGAGAGAAATGGAGAGAGGAGGGAAAGACAGAGAGTGGGAGAGAAAGATAGACACCTGCAGACCTGCTTCACCGCTTATGAAGCGACCCCCCCTGCAGTTGGGGAGCTGGGGGCTTGAACCAGAATTCCTAGCTGATCTGTGTGCTTTACAAAAGCCATGTGTGTTTAACTTGCTGCGCTACCTCCAGGCCCTGAAAAGGACTCTTTATCACTGGAGAAATTGCAAACCGGCATACATTTTTGAACTGCATGATGTTTTCTAGGTGACTGGGAGTTAAAATTTGGAAATTTTGATATAAATATCTGAAGTTGGGGGGGGTTGGACAGTGGCACACCCAGTTAAATGCACATCACACTACAAGAAAGGATACGAGCATGGTCCAGGTTCGAGCCCCCACTCCCCACCTGCTGGGGGAACACTTTTTGCACATAGTCTTTTGCACATAGTGCAAAGTGAGGATCCTGGTTTGAACCCCAGCTCCCCACCTGCAAGGAGGTCTCTTTGCAAATGGCAAAGTAGGTCTGCAGATATCTTTCTCCCCCCCTCTGTCTACTCCTTCTCTATCGATTTCTCTGTCCTATCCAACAACAACAATAATAGCAACGGCAACAATGGAAAATATATGGTCTCTAGGAGCAGTGGATTCAAAGTGCAGCCATCAAACCCTAGCAGTAACCCTGGAGGCAAATAATAATAATAATAATAATAATAATAATAAATCAAACAAGGAAACAAAATTGTAATTAGTTCGACAAATTTCCTCTCCAATTTTGTGGAGGAAAATTATCTCATTTTCCCTTCTATTTCAGTTTGGATGCCTTTTTGACTTCTATTTCAGTTTGGATGTCCTTTGCTTAGCACCACAAAATGATAAAATTCAAAGGAACTTAAAGAACTGCCGATGCAGGGGTTGTCAATGCAAATGTTTAGAGGGTCCAGGCCAGAAAGTAAATGAGTGCAGTAGGTCTAGTGTACAATACCAGGGAGTAGTAGAAACTGACACATTGGAAAGTGTATACCCTATAGGGGGCCCCTGCTCCTCTCTAACAGCCAAGTATTAAGGAGATAGTATTGCCAGATTTGCTTTCCAAAAGAAAACATAATCTTGGTATTTTAGTAAAATACCTGAATTATTAAATGTTGGCAAGTAATTTGAAATCATCTTAACCCTTAGGCAAACAAAAACATATCTGCGGGCCTGTTAATGATGTAAGGCCTTCAACTGGCACTGTGGACCCATGCCAACGCCTTCATTTTGCAGATGAGAAAACTGAGGCTCAGAGAGTAAAGGTGACTTGCCCAAGAGCACATGGCTATTTAATAGAGGAACATTAAGTGTAATACTGACCTCTCGGCTTTTCGCCAAGTACTTTTCCAAGACAAACATCTGCTTCTGTTTTTTTTTTTTTTCCACATTTAAATGACCTTCCTAATTATATGATTTTGAATGTTATACATTGTTAAAAGAAACTAATAATGATATTCACTGTCTTCAGAGCACATAATTTGCAGTGAATTTCATTTTCCTCACATGGTCATATAACTTAAATTGGTTCTAACATTTGTAAAGCCAGTAATAATCTATTTTCATTGTGTACTGAGAAAACTTCCTGTGTCTCTTCTGCCCTACTCTCCCTTCCCTTCAACTCTTTACTAAATCTGACCAAATATAAAGAAAAAAAATTAAAATATTTAAGCCTTCTTAAAGTAAAACATTTGGCTTCTCTAGCAGGAATATAAACTAGGTGGGCAGGCAAAGAAAAATAGCCTGTGAATCAGTGACTGTAAAAACTAAGCCATGCATACAAAGCATTTCAGGGCGGTTTGCTCATTTTGCCAAAGCAAATATAATACATAGTAAACTTGTAAGGATCCTAGTGCATTTCAGAGAAGTATAGAGAATTTCAATTTTGAATTTACTATGTCCTTTTTTTAAAAGACTACAGAATACTTCAGGATACAGTAAGTATCCATATAGCTATTTCTCAGGATTGGGAATTCTAGCATGTTTATTCTTTGTTGTTAGTGTTTAATCAGGAGAAATATTTCTTTTGCCTCCTCTTCCTCTCTCTTTCTTTTTGCCACAAGATTTACTGCTGTGGCTTAGTGCTCATGCTATGATACTGACAGAGAAAGAAGTTGAGAGGGAAAGGTATGATAGAGAGAGAGAGAGAGAGAGAGAGAAAGAGAGAGACATCCAGAGTACTACTTCACTGCTCTTGAAGCTTCCCTGCCCCCTAGAGATGGGGAGGGACACTTGAAATGGGTCCTTGAGCATAGTAGTATGTGTGGTCAACTGGGTGAGCCACTGCACAGCCCCTCCAATCATAGTCCTGTCTCCAACTCACCCAAAGCAACAACTATCATGAGCTTTGTGTGAATCATTCCAACTTCTGTGTACATATGTGTCTACCAATTGTAAACAACGTTGTTTTATCTATTTAAAATTTTTCATAGAATATATCATATTATAGGGGCCAGGTGGTGGCGCACCTGGTTGAGCACACATATTTACAATGCACAAGGACTCAGGTTCATGCCCTGAGTTCCTGGTCCCCACTTGTTTCTGGCTTTCTCTATCTAATTAATAAATAAGATAATAATGCTTAAAAAGTGTTAAAAGAGATTATATCATACTATATGTTAAGTACCATAGCTCATATGTTTTTTTTAATAATAACTTTTTTCAAAATCTATTTAAATTGATGGATGGACCCAATATGAAATTAATACTCCATTTTACTTATTCAATCTCATGCATGGCTACCTAAACCATATCCAATACTTAAATAAATTTATCTTTAAATACTATTTTTTGCCCTAGGAATGATATGGTTAACTGTTCAGAGGGGAAAAGTAAACAAATTTTCAAGTCAATGTAAAATGTCAAATGTTGTCTTCCATTTTTCTATGTAAACCTACATGATTTATCTATACAGAATTAAATCAACCTAGTGTTTTGTTCTAAAAAAGAAATAAGTAAAGAAAGAAAGAAAGAAAGAAAGAAAGAAAGAAAGAAAAGAATGGCAGCCAATATTGAATCAGTAATTTATATCATCCAAAGAGAAAAGAGGAATGAAGAACACTCTAGATTTTTTGTAGGCCCTGATCCCTCTAATATGTCAGGGAATGCATCGGCCCTGTTGCATGGAGAATTGTTATAAATAATACTTTAATGAAGAAGACATCCATATCTCTTATTGGTATCTCAAAGTTATCTGAGCCTTCAAAAGGATGAATAATTGTCATTTTAGATGTCTTCTATTTATCATGGGAAATAAGCATTAGCTTGCTGTAGAATTTGACCTCTCACTACTATTTTTTTTAAGGAATTGACATTTTTCATGATGGCTTATAGTTTTATTATATTTAGTTCAATATAAGATGTGAATTGAATGGTCTGGGGGGTGTCATGTTCGAAATGTTGAGCTCTCAAACATTTGGTCCTGAATTTGATCCCTGGCAGCACATGTGCCAGAGTGATGCTCAGGTTTGTTCTCCTTCTCGCTCCCCCTGCTATCTCTCTCAGTAATAAATTAATAAAAATATATTTTAAGTGCATTGAATATCAGTAGCCCAGGCTGGCAAAAATTAAGAGAAAAATTTAAGACCATCCTTTTTCTCACTGACCTGAAAGTTTAGTGTTTGGTGGAGAAGTCAAAGGCTAGGGTAAATCTTCTCAAATATGCCACCATTGGCATTCTGATTGGATAATTCGTTGCCATGTATCTTTCTTGTGAATTTTAGAATGCTTAGCAGAAACCCTGGCTTCTACCCACTAGATGCTGGTAGAATCCTCCCCACAGACTGTGACAACCACAGTGTCTCCAGACATTGCCATATGTCTTTTGGAAGGAAAAATTTGCCCATGCAATACGCACTGATTTACTATGATGATCAGTGCCAAAGAGAAATGTAAACGTCTGTAAGATGCTTGCATCCTTTAATGAGCAATCTGTGCAAAATGGAGGTGTGATTTCATGCAGGCAAGAAACTGAATGAAATGCATAAGGAAGGGTGTTTTTTGCTTTGTCTATGTCACAAATTGTTTTATGTCTTTGGACAAGTCATTCAACTTCTAAACTTCAGATCCTTTCTTTGTAAAATAGGATATTTGGTTACTTTTAACTCTAAATGTTGCCGGTATCCTCAACATCCTTTGGAAATTATCAGAATGGGAATGAGAAACTAGAATCTGGAAGCAGTTACTATTTTGGGAAAGATAAACATGGATAAAGTCGTCTACTAAATAGTGTATGTCTTCAAAAGCAACCTCTTTATTAGAAAACATAGCCTCTGGATGTCTTTGTCACATTACTTCTTATTAAATGATCTTGTCAATTGCCTTCCTCATTATAAAGCAATCTTGTAGACTCTATTAACAGGAATTGCAGGCTGTTTATCTCTCTTGTGAATTTGGTCCTCTTGAAAGGAGACCAGATTTACAGCCAATGACATTTAATGATATTTTAAGAATTCTTTCTCCTTCTTTTAGCTACACACATGTATAGTTAATGAAAGTTTCTTTTTCTTCTTTTCTCTTTTCTTTTTTTTTTTCACTGTTTAGCTCTGACCAATGGTCCTGTAGGTGGGTTGAACCTGGGACTTTGGAGCCTCAGGCATGAGAGTCTGTTTGCATAACTATCATGTTATCAAACCCTGCCCACAATGAAAGTTTCTTTAGATCACTATAGCATTGTGATCTTGGATGAGTTGTCCTGAAAATGAAGTAATGCCAGTTCAACAAACAATATAGCTTTAATTTTTTTTTTATTGGATAGAGACAGAAAGTTGGAGGGAGAGGGAAAATAGAAAGGAGGAGACCTAGACTTTCAGTACTGCTTCAACATGCACAAAGCTTCCTTCTGCAGGTGAGAGACCAGGCACTTGAACCCAGGTCCTTGCACATCTCAAAGTGTGTGCTCAATCTGGTGTATCACTGCCCAGTACCTAACTTCTATTAATATCTTTGATTTTTTTACTGTGCCAATGATGATATGGGCACAAATTCATTTGTACACAAGTGAACAGCAGAAGTAGGTATTAAAGCAATTGCTAAGTCATTAAACAATTCTGTTTTCCAGTTTCTTGATCATCCTCTCAGAATTCCAAGTAAGTGGAAAGGACAGTTGGAACTAGAGAGTCTCAAATTCTCCCCTGTAATTGCTACATGTATGCTCTGGCTTCTGTTTGAAATTATTTCTTCATGGACTTTCCTTATTCAGGGGACGAGTAGAAAAGTTATCTTTTAAAGAGCATTACTCTTTCCTCACTAAAGAAAGTACCCTCTATAATCTCTAATTTAATTGCTTACCAGTTCACTATCTTCTCCTGTACAAAGGGAGCTCCATGTGCATGGAGAGCCTGTTTTTCTCATGTTCATCACTGCATATCAACACCTAGAATGCAAATGGCACATAGTAGGCATCTACCAAAAAATTCTTGAGTAAATGATTTAATGAAGTACTTTTTCTGTTCCTCATTTCTTTGTTAAGGATTCATTGGGATCTTAACACAGAAATAATAGTCTCAAGCCATTTTTCCTGATAATCCAGGCTGTGTTCAATTGCTAATTATTTACTCTGGATAAATACCTTGATCAGGGGGTCAGGCAGTGGTGCACTTGGCTAAGGGCTCACATCACAGTGCACAAGGACCCAGGTTCAAGCTCCTGGTCCCGACCTGCAAGAGGAAAGCTTCATAAGTGATAAAGCAGGGCTGCAGGTGTCTCTTTGTCTCTCTTCCTCTCTATCTCCCTCTCTCCTCTCAATTTCTATCTGTCTCTACCAATAATAAATAAATAAATTAGATATATTTTTTTAAAAGATAAATACCTTGATCTGTTTCTCTCCTCAGCATTCTCATATTTAGCAGGTGATTTTGCCCCACAGAGGCATTCAGCACTATGTGAATACATTTTTGATGTCACAGGGAAGGTGGCTCAGTGCTAAAACATAGAATGTATGAGGTCCTGAGTTTGATTTCTGTCACTGAATATGCTGGGATTATGCTCAGGTTTTCTTTCTCACTTTCACATCAAATAAATTACTAATTCAATAGGATGAGCTCAGAATTCCCTTGAAGGGGAGAGGTCAGGTGGGGACGTTGCCACACACCCTAGCCCATACAGGTCAATCTTTCAACAATGAGGAACTATCCAGGCCAACATATCAGTAGTGCTGAGGCTGAGAAACCTGTTCTAAAATGAATGGTAATTGTACATTTACTTGTGAAACCCTTTTTTATTGTCTTTCTCCCCTTCTAGACTATAAAGCAATGGCTAGAATTTGGGATTTGAAACCCATGAAACCTTATCCAGCCACTCTATAATTTGGACCACCAGGCAGCTCACTTAGCTGTTGACATTGGCAGTTCCTAGATCATGCTGATAATGAATGGTATAAGAAACAAGTCAAACATTAGTTCTCTTTGGTAGGAATAAAGCAGAGCAGATATTCAAACATTTAACCATGAATAATAAAACCCAAGAAGCAAACTCCAAAATGCAAAGAGCCAAACACAAGAAAGTATTCAAGTACTGACATATAAAATGGTTAACCACAGGAACACATGAAAGACTTTTGCTGTGGCTGTATTACAAATAAGACATGACACAGTTATGGTTTGGGTTCTGAGAGGGAGTGGTTAATAAATTGACTCAAGATGAACCTGAACCATAACATATATCAGACTGTTGGAAAAGTCCTGACATTTTTCTTTTCTTTTCTTTGCCTCCAGAGTAATTGCTGGGGCTTGGTGCTTGCACCAAGAATCCACTGATCCTAATGGCCATCCCCCCATTATTGTTGTCATTGTTGTTGGATAGGACAGAGAGAAATTGAGAGAGGAAGGGGAGGTAGAGAGGGAGAGAGAAAGACACCTTTAGACCTGCTTCACTGCTTGAGAAGCGACCCCCCTGGAGGTGGAGAGCTGGGGGCTGAAACTGGGATCCTTGCCCAGGTCATTGTGCTTCGCACTATGTGTGCTTAACCTAGTGCATCACTGCCCAGCCCCCCATGATGTATTTTTCTATGCAAAAATGCATCATGACTTTTCCAGTAACCCAATATAAAAAAATATTGTAGATAAGCATAATTTAGATGTCTATAAACACATATATGTAGATATATATAAATACATCTTTCATTTGAGAGAAGAAAACTCAGATATCATTTCCATTGGGAAAGAGTACAGTTCAACAAAGAAATACATGAGGATCTGGACAGTACCCCTGCTAGACTGCACACCTGGTAGAGTGCCCATGCTACCATGTGCAAGGACCCAGGTTCAATACCCCGATCCATATCTACAGGGAGGAGGCTTCAAGAGTAGTGAAGCAATGCTGCACATCTCTCTTTCTCTCTCTTTGCTCCCTCTTCCTAACCCTTTTGATTTATCTGTTTCAAGCCAATAAATAAGACAGAGGGGCGAGAGAAATATAGACACCTACAGACCTGCTTCACTGCTTGTGAAGGGACACCCTGCAGGTGAGGAACTGGGGGCTCAAACTGGGATCCTTGCACTGGTCCTTGAGCTTCATGCCATGTGCACTTAACCCAATGCGCCAACGCAGACCCCCAATAAAAGTATTTTAAAAGAAAGTTAATTAAAAAATATGTGCTCATACCCACCTACAATGAATGTAAGGTAGACAGAATGACTATCAAAATAACACAGTCAAAATAAAATCTTGTAATACATCAACTATCTCAATAAAAATTCATTTTACAAAGGGGGTTCTGGGGAGGTAGAACAGCAAAAAATTTCATAACTGAAGCCCCTAAATCCCAAATTCAAACCCTAGCACCACCAGAAGCCAGAGCTAAGTAGTACTTTGACAAAAACAAGACAAAATAAACAAACAAAAATACATGTACAGGCTTGAACTCGGCCCCCACCACACTGGGGAAAAAACTTAAGTGTTTTTCCTTCTCTCCTTTTTCTCTGTATTTATCTTTCCACCTGAAAAAGTTGACCTGGAATAGTGTAGCCACAGTGATAGAAAAAAATTGGTAAAAAATAAAATGACAGTTTCTTATTAATTAGTAATGAAGAACAAAACTTACTTTTTAAAAATTTTGGATTCAATTTGGTAAATCCAATTTGGTAAACCATCAAATACATCAAAAAATAGAGAAAAACTTCGGTGGCTTTCAGATTATTTTCTTAAGTTCTAAATTTTAAAAAAGGTTAACTATGTATTGTGTGTATAAGAGATAGATAGATACAAGTGTACTGCTTCACTACATGTGGTGTACTCTGAAATTTTAGTAAGTGTCTAAGATATCCAAGTTGTATTCTATACTTTTCACTAAAAGATTCTATCTAAGATGATGGAGGCCTGGTATAAACAGACTGTGTGGCAGCCAAGGTCCTTCACTCAAATATATACATCAGCAAGAGACTGGCAACACATGCTTTGGGCTGGATTGAAAACAAAAAGAGATTTAGTGTAATCCTCAATGCCTTTACAATTATCCACAAAGACCTTTGCTGGCTTACTTCAGGGATTGAAAGGACTTAAAATTTCTGTCCTTCCCTAAAACTGCAATAATTTGAAGCGAGAGACTGTTAGGAAACAGATGGTAAAAGAACCTCTGTTTATTTTATTCTTATTTCTGATTTTAATCTTTTCAAGTTTCCAAGGACTCAAAGCAGATGTTTGTGGCCTGCTTTTTTTTTTAATAGAGCAGTAAATAAAAGATGACCCCAAAGTCTTAGAGAGAAATCTGTTTAATCAGTAGTTAGATTTGGTCTACCAAGTTTCCAGATCGTCTTTTAATCATTCAGGGCAAATCATGACACATATTTTTAAACAGTCTTCCTACTCTGTGAATTTCTTGCTAAAGGACAGTGTAAAATCTCTCTTACTGGTCTTAAAGTAGACCTCAACTATCCACTTTAGTGCCAATTTATAGAGATGTTTCTATTTATAAACCTAGACTCCAGATAGCATTTTTAATCCTTTACAGTCACATTTAAAGGAACAAAAGCATGAGTTTTCTTCTCTTTTTTTTTTATCTTTATTTATAGATAGAGAGCCAGAAATGGAGAGGGAAGTGGGTGACAGAGTGGGAGAGAGACAGAGAGACAGCTGCAGCCCTGCTTCACCACTCGTGAAGCTTTCCCCCTGCAGGTGGGGACTGGGGCCTTGAACCTGGGTCCTTGTGCACTGTAGCATGTGCGCTCAACCAGGTGTGCCACCACCCAGCCCCCATGAGTTTTCTTAAGATACCTACTCTCCTACCTCTGAACCTCAAAACTCTGGCTTTAATTTCCCTACATAAACCATCAATGATAAGTAATACTCACCTATGGACAGTTTTTCCTCCAGGGAACATTTGACAATGACTGTAAATTTTTTGATTGTCACAACTATTTAAAGAGATGTTAGGTATCTGCTGCTAGCACCCAGAGGGCAAACAACAGGGTACTGCTAAACACCACACAATACACAGGGCAGCCCCAACAAGAAAGAATTATGTGTTTTCAAATGTCAATAAAGCCAAGGGTGAGAAAACCCTGACTTATGACTTTCATCCCTAGTATTAATGGATTATACCTGAAAGTGCCTGACAAAGATGGTTTTTAGTAGAGTAGTTTTTAGTAGAGTTTTAAAGCAAGATTAGCATTTACATTTTTTGAATCTTTCAGGTAGGTTAAAATATTAATGGAGAAATCAATGCCTTCCTCAATTAAGACTCCTCACATCAAGACTCCATTACTGACCTTTGAAAATAACCCCTCTATTTTGGTACCTGAGAAAACCATGTAATTATAGTTAGTACAACTTCCACCAGTAGAGTCTTCCAAGGAAGTCTGGAATTGGCACCCTTACTAGAACAACAGAGAGAGAAACTGTTGATTTTTTTTATAGACCTTTATTTGTTTTTTAATGGGCTACACATGGTTGTGGGAAGATTTATTCTAAAAATGCCAAAATAAGTAAGTGCTGGCTCAGATGACATCGCTGAAGGCCTAATATACAGAGAGCTACAAATCCCCAAAAATGAGGAACAAAAGGGAGTTGACCACCAGTCAGCCCACTTTCTGGTGTTACCCAACAATGATGTTCTGTCTACAAAAGTGTTTCATAAAGTCTCACTGACTGGTCAATTTTCCTGAGAGTGGATTCACCCAGAAACAGACCCTGAGCACAGTATTGGGTTATCTCATGAGACACTACATGAGGAAGGAGTAAAAAGGACAGGAAAAAGAGGAAGGCCAAGTAAGGGCAAGCAAGATCTCAGGTCCAGCCCTACCTCACTGCAGTAGTTCTACACCTCAGACCTCATCTCAAAAGAAACTGAATTTTTTTTGGCTTCTGTACTAGCCAGTCATTATTTCCTTGGGTGAAGGGAGGAAATTTTCAGGAACTTTGGCTTTCCATTCAGGGCAGGGTTGCAATTCAAAGGCTATCCAGTGAAGAAAGTGCCCTTTGGGAGCAATCTGCATTCAAACAGCAAGAAGTGTAACAGGAATCTGAGAATTGTGACTTCACTGTTCCACAGTCTTGGGGTATGACAGTATATGCATTTTATAGAATCTGCAGACTTCATTCCTTCAGTAAATACTTGTTAATGTTTTTACCATCTGTCATTAATTGTGCTGTGAGCTGGAGATAAGTGGTTTAATGGAGTATGTATGGCAAACAAGCAGCTGTCAAGTAGTGCTGGAGTGAGGGGTTCTACAGGAGCAACTCCTAATTAGTCTGGAAGAAGTGATGCTGAAGAACGTGACACTAGATATGGGAATTGAAATGTAAAAAGGGGTTTGTATGATTAAAGTGTCTATAGAGTTCAGGATTGAGAAGTAGAAACATGCAGGTTCTCCTCTGCACAGGGACTAAGATGAGTGCCAATTTAGGTGATACTTTACAAATTGAAAGTTGGGGGATGGGAGCTTAGAGTATCACAGTGATAGTGACTTACAAGCACAAGATCCTTCGGGGTCAGGTGGTAGTGCAGTGGGTTAAGCACACATGACTTAAAGCACAAGGACCGTAAGTATCCCAGTTCAAGCTCCTGGGTTTCCACCTGTAGGGGGGGTCACGGGCGGTGAAGCAGGTCTGCAGGTGTCTGTCTTTCTCTCTCTTCTCTGTCTCCCCTCCTCTCTCAATTTCTCTCTATCGAATCCAACAGCAGTGACAAAAATAATAATAATGACAACAACAAGGGTAACAACAAGGGCAGTAAAATGGGAAAAATGGCCTCAAGGAGCAGTGGATTCATAATGCAGGCACCAAACCCCAGCGATAACACTGGAGGCAAAGAAAAAAAATACAAGATCCTAAACTTAGGCCCAGGTATTGCAGTTGCCAGGGTGATGTTCTGGTTCAATCTCTCCCTCCCCCCTTTACTCTATTTCCACCATTACCTCTTTTTATTTTATTAGTTAATTAATAAAGATTTACCACATTGTAAGATAGTGGGTATAATTCTGCATCATTCCCTCCACCAGAATTCTGTCCCCCTTACATCCACTGGAAACTGCAGTAGTTCTCCCAAGGTTACAGAAATGGGTTGACTATTACTTCTATAACTATTTGTATTTTCCCATTTTTTTCCCTATGGTCCTGTCCTTTCTTCCCTTCCAAGTCACACCCATACCTAGTATTACTTCCAAGAGTCCTTCCTCTTTTTCTCTTCTTTCTGTGGGTCCTGATGGAGTAGGAATTTAGAGCCTCTGGTCATCTTCTGTTCTCATTTCTCCCCCTCTGGGAATATGAGCCAAAATTCTTTATGGGGTGCAGAAGGTGGGAGTTCTGGTTTCTATAAATGCTTCTCCACTGGACATGGATAGTGGCAGATCAATCCCTACCCACAGCCTATTTCTATATTTCCCTAGTGGGGTAGGACTCTGCATAGGTGAGGCTCCAGAACACTTTGATGAGGTTGTCTGCCAAGGGAAGTCAGGATGGAATCATGATAGCATCTGCAACTTGGTGTCTGAAAGGCAGTAAACTATAAAGCAGGAAAAAACTGTTAATAAACAGAAACAAAAAAGAAGGAATAGAGCAACTGAGACTAGGGATACTAGGGTGGAACAAAGCTAGGAAGTCTATTTAGGCATATCCCTAGGGCCCCATGACTTCCATAGTTTTTGCTTGAGTTTCACAGCTAACATGAAGGTAGACTTTTGTCTGAGAAGAGTTGAGAATAGGGCTAGAAAGTTGGATTAGGGCAGAGAGTAGCTCCCAAACTTGAAGAAAATCTATGAATGAAATTAACTGTTTACCCCATCAACCTGACCATATATACTTATATTTAGCACAGGAGCCTGTGTAACCTCAGAGTCCCTGTCAGTCTGAGACTGCAGTTCTTGGCCATAGCTTGGCTGCACTCAGTTCCATACCAGTCTTCCTCAAGTGGCAGGGTAGGATGACTCATCTCCCTTTGGAGAGTGGGGCAGTTCCTACCATTGCTACGTTATAGGGAGGACAATTTCCTGGAGCGGCTCATGAGAGGGCTTATGATATCATTCTTTTTTTTAATTTAAGAAAGGATTAATTAACAAAACCATAGGGTAGGAGGGGTACAATTCCA
This sequence comes from Erinaceus europaeus, assembly GCF_950295315.1. Lineage (NCBI taxonomy): Eukaryota > Metazoa > Chordata > Mammalia > Eulipotyphla > Erinaceidae > Erinaceus > Erinaceus europaeus. The sequence goes on along the minus strand of NC_080173.1, from coordinate 19,194,666 downwards.
CACAGTTCCCACCACCCAATCTCCATATCCCACCCCCTCCCCTGATAGCTTTCCCATTCTCTATCCCTCTGGGAGCATGGACCCAGGGTCATTGTGGGTTGCAGAAGGTAGACGGTCTGGCTTCTGTAATTACTTCCCCTCTGAACATGGGCGTTGACTGGTCCATCCATACTCCCAGTCTGCCTCTCTCTTTCCCTAGTAGGGTGGGTCTCTGGGGAAGCAGAGCTCCAGGACACATTGGTGGGGTCTTCAGTCTAGGGATCCTGATGACATCTGGCACCTGGTGACTGAAAAGAGAGTTAACATACGAAGCCAAACAAATTGTTGAGCAATCATGGACCCAAAGCTTGGAATAGTGGAGAGGAAGTGTTAGGGGGGTACTCACTGCAAACTCTAGTGTACTTCTGCTTTCAGGTATATATTTTGCAGTAGTTTACGGATACGTGTAAACATATGCTCTCTCTCACAGAAACTGGTGTATATCTAGGTTTTGGGACTTTGTTAGAAAGTGAACCACCTGAGATGGAATTAGAGTATACTATGAAAGGAAAGGTCTCACCTGAGTAATGAAGCTGAAGGGTTGTCATTCCACACCTGAAGTCTCTGGACACAGTCTGAGCTGAAGCATGTTGAGGTGGCAATCGTTGTGTTGTTTAGGTTGTGATCGGCAGATGTAATATTATTTGATATGGATTGGGAGAGGCATACGGGAAAGTGGGCCCTATCCAATGGTTCCAGGACTGGGGGAAGTAGAGGCTCTATAGTGGAGATGTGAGGTTCCTGCTGTCTTAGGGTTCAAAAAGACAATGGATAGTTAATGTAATCTTAACATTATTTGGTAATTGGGTTAACTTTGAAAAGTCCTTTTGTTAGGGTTTTCTGTACAGTACCCAGTATCTTGTATATAGCTGTGCTATTGGTTGCTTCTGATCTACTTGGTCTAGGCTTTTGAGAGAGTCTGCATATCAATTACCCACTCATCAACAGAAGTTGAGGAAGAAGATCTGAAAGGGAAACTAAAAGCAGGACCTTACCAAATTGTAAGTAGGGCACCAAAGTAAAAACCCTGTGGTGAGGGGTAGACATGCAGCTTCCTGGGCCAGTGGGGGGTGGGAGTGGGTGGGAGGGATGGGTCACAGTCTTTTGGTGGTGGGAATGGTGTTTATGTACACTCCTAGTAAAGTGTAGTCATATAAATCACTAGTTAATTAATACGAGAGGGGGAAAATTAATTGTATATCTCGAAGTTTTTCAAAACACAAACTGAATCTTTTCAATATATAGGCTGTGTAATTTTTATGATATCATTCTTTTTGTTGTTGCCTCCAAGGTTATCGCTGGGGCTCAGTAACTGCACTACGAATCCACTGCTCCTGGCGGCCACTTTTTCCATTTTGTTGCCACCATTGTTGTTCTTGTCATTGTTGTTGTTATTGCTGTTGTTGTTGGATAGGACAGGGAGAAATTGAGAGAGGAGGGGAAGACAGAGAGGGGGAGATAAAGACCTGCTTCACAATTTGAGAAGCTAGCCCCCCTGCAGTTGGGGCCTGGAACTCAAACTGGGATCCTTATGCCCTTCCTTACACTTTCCATCATGTGAGCCTAACCCAGTGTGCCCGGCCCTTGTGATATCATCCTTGATGACCAGTGGTGGTAGAGAGAGGAATTGATTAGAGGTATAGCTTGTGAAGCTTTCCCCGTACAGGTGGGAACCAGGATCTGGGAACCAGGGGCTTGAACCTGGGTCATTGTGCATTGTACCATGTGTGCTCAATCAAGTGCATCACCACCCAGCCCCTATTTGCCCATTTTTGTTTGTTCTTGCCTTCTCTTCCTTCCTAAGTCATACCTACTATTTCTGAGAGTCCTTCCACTTTTTTTTTTTAAGAATTATTATTGGATAGAGACAGAGAGAAATTGGAAGGAGCAGGAGAGATAGAGAGGGAGAGAGACAGAGAGATACTAGCAGCCCTACTTCACCACTCGTGAAGCTTTCCTCTGTATGTGGGGACCAGAGGCTTGAAAATTGGTCGTTGCTCACTGTAGTATGTGTGCTTAACCTGGTGTGCCACTGCCTGGCCCCTAAAACCCCCCATTTCCCCTCCTCTCTCTCTGAGTCCTGATGGAATTGGAATTTAGAACTATCTGGTCAGCTTCCCTTTGGTATGGGCCAAAGATTTTTATGGGGTACAGAAGGTAGAGAGTCTGGCTTCTGCAATTACTTCTCCACTGGACATGGACATTGGCACATCGATCCATACCCCCAGACTTTTTCTGTCTTTCCTTAGTGGAGTAGGGCACTGGAGAGGTAAGGTTCTGAGACACATTGGTGAGGTCATTGCCCAGGGAGTTCAGGATGAACTCCATCTCTCTCTCTCTCTCTCTCTCTCTCTCAAGTTCTCCCTCTCCCTCTCTCTCCATCTTCATCTCCCATTCTTCCTTTCTCCTTCCCTCTCTCCTTTCTCTCCCTCCATTGCTACCTATCATCCTTC